>NW_013952544.1:232559-244071 GCF_001266775.1 Austrofundulus limnaeus
ATAATTGTTATGGACAGGTTACAATATAAAAATGTTTGTTATAATCATGTCTTGTGATTATTTGACAGGAGTTTTACTTTTAAAATGTAAATGTATTTAATTTAGTTATGTTAGTTATGATAGTTTAGTTATTATGTAAATACAGTACAAAATTAAACCAAGATTTAGAATAATTATCATTTTGATCCATACATTGGTAATGTCTGACTGGGCCTTGCATCACTTTATGTTCAACAAATTGGGCCCCGAGGTCACAAAGGTCAAGATCCCCTGGTCTAAAAGGTCCAGTCATGTATTTACAGGCTTTGTCACTTTCCTCAATTCTGCTTTGAAGACCTTTTCATTTGTCTCAAAGTAATCTGTTCAGGAAAAAAGTGGAATTTTAACTTCTTGTTAATTATGAGTTGTGGAAATAAGCCGTTGTCCAGGAGCTCTTGGAGCTCAACTTGAAATCAACCAGTTGCTCAATTCTCTGTAAGTTTACTCCTTTGGGCCAGAGTGGACAGAATCGTCCTGAAACCAGACGGTGGGGTCGTGGACTCCACGTCTGGCGCCTTGAAGACTACTCAGCTTCATCATGGATGTAAAGGATCTCAGATATGACATTACCCCATGTCTGTGGCGACAGTGTAACATGAGGATCACAAATGTCCAAACACACTCCACTACATAACTGTGATCATTGATGGGAATCTGTGCTCAGGGTTGGGTCCCATCATGGCAGTTGACTGCTGGGGAACAGAGATACCCACAGAGAGCTGCAATAAATTAGCAGTATTGCTCATCACTAAATGTAAAACCAACTCAGTCAGAATGGTCAGGACAAATCTTTCCAACACGATGACCTTTTCAGTTTGGAATAAAGTCAGGCGCTCTGCACCCCAGCGACTCACACCTCGTCAAACCACAGCAGAGCTCCACAGGTCAGAACTAAAGGATCTGTTTCTGTGGATCGTTTGTTTAACTTGGAAGCTCGGTCCTCCCCAAAAATAACCGCTGCGGTGGTGTCACGGTGAGGAGTGAGCTCAATTAAACAAAGATCAATAAACACTTGCACACAGGTGCGGCGGCAGCGTAGGCCACCATTAGGCCTTGCTGTGGTGTACTCCACATCCTAAGGGATTTGTTCTGGTTGAGTGCCGTAACCTGATGATCCCTGGATCAGAGCCATGACGGTCACACTCCCTCTGTGCTGGTGCAGACACATTTCTACATTATGACAAACATTTAGCAAACGATTTTTAGCTCTTCTGGCTGTAGTTTGACGTTTGTGTGACTTCAGGCGCAACGAGACTGTTGGAAAAGGGAAGACTTGAACTTTTAATGATAATGAAATAGTCGAAAAACTGGGTTTACAGTTCAACACTGCTGTTTTATATTGAAAAGATTCCTGTTTCAGATGAAAAATTTCAACTGCATACGTCTGTATTAAAGGCTTGAATCAGTGTGTGCGAAGAGGATGATCTTTAATGTAAAAAGTGTAAATATACTCAAACACTGCCATTATTGAGAGGAGGGTTCTAAATTCATTAAATATTTGGATGAGTGGAGATTTCATATGTTCAAAAGCTTACTGGATGCATGCAGAGGTTATAGGCTGTGTGTGTGTGTGTGTGTGTGTGTGTGTGTNGTGTGTGTGTGTGTGTGTGTGTGTGTGTGTGTGTGTGTGTGTACTTGCATTTGTTACCTTTTTAGGACCATTTCTGGTATACACCTACTTTGTCAAGATCAGGTGTCCTGACTGATCCTAAAATGGTGGAGCTCCATTTTTGGGTTGGGGGTCAGGTTCAGGACTAAGGTGTTGATTGAGTTTAGGCTAGATTTAGGGTCAGGTATGTTCTGGAGGTGGGGGTTTAGGGTTATGGTTAGCTTTAGTTAGGGTTAGTAGGGTTAGTATTAGGGGTTAGCTTTAGAGAAGTCAGGGTTGGGCTGTAGCAGGGCTATTCAACTGGTGGCCCGCGGGCCGAAGTGACCAAAGTTCAGCCCGCCAATTGGTTCATTCATCTCTTAAGCCCAAACCCCTGGATTTCTACTTTAATTACTCTAAGTTCTTTTAGTTAAACAGACACGTTTGGTATCTACAGAAACATCAGGATCTTGGCTACAAGCTGGTAAAAAAACATTTCTATGAACACTCAAGACAGTTAAAACTACAAGCYGTTGAAGATAAAATGATGAAAGTGAGGTTTAAAAATTTGACAAGTCAAAATATTTGTGTCAAATAGGAGGCATAATGTGTTCGTTTTGTTTTTGATAATSTTTAATTATCACTACTTTTATAGGGTTCTGTATGTTGTATTCATGATTAAAAGCAGCAAAATAAACTAATTCAAAGGTAACAGATCTTTGTAATACTTGGTTCATTTACATAATAACTTTCATTGCTGGATGTTCGGCCCCTCATCTGTTGACCTGCAGTAACTGTGGCCCCCCGGAGCGATTTAGTTGAATAGCCGTGGGCTATAGATATCACTGGTAATGAATCAATGACTGGTCCCAATAAATATAGAAACACAAACTAGTGTGTGTCTGTGTGTGTCATCAGTGGGCAGTGGTCTGACAGCAGACACACAGACGGTTCGTTCACTCTGCTGCGTGCTGAGCTGCTGTTTGTTTCTTGAAAACCTGTCTGACATTTGGTTTGTTTTCTGTTTGTTTTTCAGATTCCAGTGACTCTACTGGGGAAAATCTTGGTGAAAAAGGTAAGAATTTAGAAATACTCAATGTCTCATTGATAAACTAAGAAATGATTAACTTAAGAAGCAGGAAAAAAAGATTCTCTGTGTGTTATTTCTGTTTTGTTATATGTTTGCATGCATAAGCACAGGAAACTAATCTGATCAGAATTAGGAAATAAATTATATAAATAAAGGAATTATGCATTTATTAAAAAAAACTTGAAATAGGATAAAAGTAAAAAATAATAAACACAAACATGTATAAATTATCATAGCTWGTCATCAAATATATATACTGGTATATTATAAACCTAACAGTTAGTTGTTTGGTTGTATTTCACATAAAAGTTGAGTCATTAAACTGAACAATTTTAAAAAGTTTAGTTCAAATCAGTTTTAAACAGTGTGAAAATTAAATGTAAATCTCTGTACTGCCATGCGTCATTGAATCAAGTCTCTTTAATAAATAAATGACAAAAATATGTTTTATTTAAAATTTTCCAATTTGCAAAACTCTATTCATTCCATGGACTTCAGGACTGTTGCATGATTTAGTACAAACTACATTATTTTGCTATAAAACACTAAAGAATCCTTAAAAGTCAGAAAGATGAAATGTATTTGTGTTAATAATCTATATACAAAGTACAGATGTTTYTCAATTTAAACATCGACTGTTATTATAATGACATCATTGTAAAAACCGCAGCTGTGATGATGCTGTTGTATCAGTGTTAAGGCCCATAAAACTAAATGCCCATAAAGACTGGATGRTTTATTTGTTTGATAGGTTGTTAACAAATGTTTTTTGTTGCAGGAGAAGATGATTGAGCTGGGTCTGGCTGACGGGAGCCTGATCGACGAGCTGATGGAGCTGACAGCTCAGAGCATCAACCACTTAGAGATACAGGAACATTTCAACATCATTAAGGAGATCGGTCGGGGGAAATACGGCAAAGTGCTCTTGGTCACGCATCGCTTCAGAGGTATAAACTATTCAAAATATGTGACACATCATGTTGAAATGAGGATTAAGTCAAATTTGGTCAAATTGACGTAATCACATTTTTAGATTCCTGCTTTAAAAGCTACATTTTGATACCTGGATCATTCTGATATAAGCTTATCCAGAGATGTCACTTAATTTGTCTTGTTGGTTACAATACATTACTGTTTTGTCTGAATCATAAGTTTATATAAATTTATTGAATAATTTATGTTAATACAAACAGGCTCCCTCAAATATTATTTGTATATTAAGATTTCCCAGTTGGAAAGAAACAAAAACATTGATAGCTCACAGGGAAAAATTCAAAACTTTAAGGTGTTTTTCCTCAAAATCAGTTTTTCTTGTTGCTACTTTCTCAAAAAAATGCTTCATAAWTTTTTTAGGAATATATTTCAGACAGTTCATTCAAATGATACATAGATAAGGCATTAATTCATTATATTTTGACAAAATTATATTTTTGCAAACGTTTAAATCAAAACCCTGTATCTGCCTATTTCTCCCCATTTCGCCTTTGGACTTACGATAATCCTCGTTTCGATGTGATGGGTCAAATATGAGGTCCTGAAACCTTTAGGGAGCAGCATCGACAAARAGAAAACACACAGAAAAGTGTCTGCTGAGAAAAGTTAAGGTGCAAGATTTAGACCTCCTGTTTGACCCGAGAGGAGCAGTAAAACGAAGCAACGAGTTGGTCTCTAGTTGAACAGGACGCAGATCAGCAGCTGGCGTTAGCATGTTTGGCTCAAGGCCTGAAGGACCTAAAGTTAAAACCACCAGGAGGTGTGTGGATGTGTGAGAKCCTGGACAAGTTTCAGGTTTTAGAAAATGTAACGACTAAAGTACTCATTATAACTTTTAGTTCCACAGAAAAGCTGCGCATAAACTTGGAAAACACTGAATGTTCCCTTCCATGATCTGCAGGGACTCCCATGGCCTTGAAAGTGATGCCCAAAACTTCGACTAAGCTGCAGGGCTTCCTGCGGGAGTACTGCATCTCCTTACACCTGTCCCACCACCCCTGCATCGTGGGCCTCTTTGGCATTGCCTTCCAGTCRGAAGAGCACTACTGCTTTGCCCAGGAGCTTGTCATTGGAAGGGATTTATTTGCCGTCATCCAGCCAAAAGTGAGTCATTCATTGACTAAGTGGGGTTTGAGAAGGACTTAGAGCCACTTTAACAGAGATGCTGTGCTGGATTTAGGTACAGTGAACTTTGAGGTGAAGGCTAACTCTTATTTAAAGGCGGGGGGGGGGGGGGGGTATTGTGCAAAATCGACTTTTTTGAGCTTTATATGATGTTGGATCTGATTCCTTCATCAGAAACGTACTCAGAGTGTTGCTTTGACTCATTCATGCATGTTTGAGAAATCCTTCAGAGCTGCCTAAACACTTGCTGGTACAAAGCACCGCCTATTTGTACATAGCTCCTCCCTGTGGCCGAGTTCACGCCTCACAGAGCACCCCTCCCCCGATGCATTGTTGTGAAGATGGGCTGAAGTGGGAGTGTCAGAAATGGTAGGAAATTTTAAAAGAGGCAGGGGCCAATTACAAGGCGTTTAGTTGTTATGCTGCAAAGTCATATGTATTTTTGTTATACACAGCAATTTCATAACAACTGAAGGTGACATAGTTACTGCATTTTGACATGGAATTGAACTATGTGTCTGGAAAATACACAATACCTTAGCGTGTTAATACTTTCCACATGGCCGCGGACAAAGAAGTCGCTCCGAAACTCGTTTAGACGATTGACGAGCAAACTGTTTGCTTCAAAATATTGGTGAAGTTGGGATTTAAATTAAATCTTCCAAACTAACCAGTCAATCTGACCTGAATACATTATACACAAATAATTAAAATGACATGTAATAGGGGTGCAACAATACAGAAATTCACGGCTAGGCTCAGTAGTTTAGTTTCACGGTTCAATATTTTTTCGATATAAAAATAGAAATTTCCATGCCCTTCTTAGCTTGTAATTTATTGAAATTAATTGTGAACATTTATTTAACTCCAAAAGTTCCATTTTTAAATTAAATGTTGCTGAAACAGCAGGTTTCTCAGTCGATCTGTGCTCCACAATGCAGACTAGGTGGAGTAGTCGAACACAGATCCACTGATCCTTCAACACAGAGCATCTTTATAAGAAAACAAAATTTTAAAAATCTGTATTGTTCCATACATACAGTAGTGTGTATTGAATGGTTTGATACAGATGCAAGTATTGTTGCATGCCTAGTAATTATCTCTTTTTTTCTTTCCAGGTGGGTATCCCAGAATCCTCTGTGAAACGTTGTGTTGTCCAGATCTCCAGTGCTTTGGAGTTCATCCACAGCCATGGCTTTGTCCACCGGGACATCAAGCCTGAAAACATCCTCCTGTTGGACAGTCAGTGCTGCCAGGTCAAGCTGGCAGACTTTGGTCTCGCTCAGAAGAGGGGCACCCTGATCCGCTTCGTCACAGGAACCTTGCCCTACATGGCCCCGGAGCTCTGCACCGTGGCTCTGCTGGACAACCAGAAGGAAGTGACCGCAGCTCCTCTGAGCGTCGAGCCGAGCCTCGACACCTGGGCCTTTGCGGTGGTCATCTTCTGCATCCTCACAGGCTACTTCCCCTGGGAGCACTGCATGGACTCAGACAGCTTCTACCAGGAGTTCGCAGACTGGTGCAGCATGACGACGAAGCCTTACACTGAGGAGGACGTTCCTCCTTTGTGGAGAAGGTTTACTCCAGAGGCCATGGAGATGTTCGGGAAGCTTCTGGCTCTGGATGCACAGAAGAGGTGCACGGTGGGGGAGGTGAGAGCGTACGTGGACAAAGACTGGCTGAAGAAAGGACATGAGAACCAGCTGTAGCAGAGAACATTTAAGCTCCTGGAAAATAAAAGTGGGAGGAGCCGAATGGACAGCCTGCTTTGTAAATTTAAGCTTTTTCAAGACAAACAGGATCCAGCTCATGTAGATCCTTGATTTACAATGTAAAATATTGTCCCAATATAAAAATAATAAAACACAGCAGAGGTTTTTCCTGCAGTACATTCTTCTAGACATATTTTTATATTAAAAACACTTTTCTTGAGAGGGGCCATTACTTAAATGGATAGAAAACATTTGGWTTAAAGTTGACCACTTTGTTCGGTATAAATTTAATTGAAGTTGGTTAGTAACTATAGCCGGTGGTTGTTAATAGTTTTGGTTCTTTGTTGCTGTAAAACAAATCCATTATAAATGTAGCATACATGTTTGAAAGTGTCCGTTTTCTAATTTAAATGTTGATYATGTGTAATGGTAAATGTAATGTAATCTGACATCTCTAAAAGAATTTATTATTATACAGAAACATCAATCTCTGAAAAAGTAAAACAGAGAATTTTATTCATATTTTTCTTCCTTTTGTTCTGTTGGTATCAATTTACAATCAATAAAWTTTTAATAGTCCAGTCATTTATTAAACTGCAAACCTTATGGAAGGAATTAAATGTGTTATAAATATATAAAATAGTGATGGTAAGTGTGGTGGGTGACACAGTGAACCAGTGGTTATCAATGTTGCCTCACAGCAAGATTAAAATGTTAGCTATCAGTAGCTGCATTTTATCTAACATCTCATCGCTACAAAAGTTTCTTCAGCTAAGTTGTTTAACTTAACTTTTTTTTTTTGGTCCATGATTAATTTCCAAACTCCACCGTCTTTGTTTTTTTTTTTAAAATTTTGTTCAATTTGCTGACGGTGCAATGAATTCTGAGATACCGTCGGCCACCTAGCATGCTCAGATGCAGCTTACGTCTTCTGGGTTTTGTCGGCTGCATGAGTAGGCGCCTACAAATTGGGACAGCCTTTGGGGCAGTGACACAAGCGGCCGACAAATGCGGCTGATGTCAGCTACAGCCCATGAATTGAGCAGGGGTGGTTCTAGGGGCGGGGCCACAGGSGCYCTGGCCCCAGCTGAAATCTGATTGGCCCCCTGAAGTGCCKCTGTCCTGTCACTCATCTGTCCTTTGCCCAAGAGTGATGATGCTGGGCGCAGTTCCATGTTCAAACACTAGAGGCGCTAATGAGTGAAATAGGAATGTCCAGRATGAATCAAGCTTACAGAAGWCATCTTCTCTTCTTGAGATTTGAACAATCCTGCAGCAAAAGTCTTTACACTATGGCTGGATTTTCTTACATGCTGTGTGTTTGAGAGTATTTGATCTGTGTACAGTAAAAATGCATGTAAAACTTGTAAGGAGAATATACATGCAAGATTTTTTTAAATTACATTACAATTGTTTGAACATGTGTGACTGGTTAAATGTATACATCTTACCAAAATCTGAGATTTGTGTAAAAAGATGTTAAATAAATACTTGGCCCCTCTAAGAATATTGTGGCCCCTTGATGACCCCTTATTCAGAAAAATCCTAGATCCGCCACTGGAATTGAGACACAGTCGATTTTACTCGTTTCCTGCAAAAACACACTGCACAATCATTCAAATCAGGTGTGCTGGAGCTGAGAAACCTTTAAAACATGCAGGATGGTGATTAGACACCTCTGTGCAAGACGGTGATCATTTTTGACAAATTGTAGCATTTGTCAAAAACACCAAAATTAAGTGCTACAATCAAGCAGGAGAAACAAAGGGAGCTGCATTTACTTAAAATCAGCAAACAGCTGATCTTGACACACAGGCAGCCTGAACCAAAGCATAATTGACAAAGTATTRTTATTATTTGTATTTATTTTCTAAAAGAACCGATCGTGTTCTAGAACTGACCTCAGCAGTCAGTTTTCATGGCCTTTCACCCACTTCACTGACTTCCTTCAGCAGCTTTTCATGTAATAATCTCTCAGCTGACTCTGCCCTGATGGATGTTCTGCTGTTTTCCAGGAGAACCCAACACCGCAGGTGTTTCCAAGACATGGTGTGTAATTATATGAGCGAAGCAGAACAACATTTGGCCCAGAGCCCGGACCTGGCTTTACATGCTTTACATGCATATGTTGGGCGTCACGCTAACCGGGGTCATCTTTCAGCTGACCTCTYGGCCCGACTGTACATACGATCCCGTCATATAAACACTAACACAAGCCAACGTAAATCCAACTGCAAAGCCTCTGTGGACATTTGACTCACCAACTATCTGTGCTGGCATTCACACACAAAGATTAAAACAATGCATTCCTGTTCTGTGTAACAAGGCAGGACAGTTTGATTTATTGTGGACATGCAGTATTTCCATGCCTTAAACTTAAAAGAATTTTTGCATTAGTAAAAAAAAAAAAAATCAAACATGTGAACTTTGTTTGCTGTGATGCAATTTTTTTTCCCTGCTGTGGTAGGTTAACTTGTGATATAACAGATAAGAATAATTTCCTGGAAAACAAACCTAAGATCAGTTTATCACATGAATTCTTTCAACCACCAGCTAAAGATTGTTTTATGCTGTGAGAAACAGTTTCCTCTTCATTTCCTGACCCTCATGACTCTGATGCTTTATATCTGATAACATAAAAACCACGAGTCCGTCATCAGGCACTGTGATTGACAGGCACACATGGAAAATGTGTGTGGTTTCTCAAAACTTATGTATAAAATTGCAAAACATATCCGCATGAAGGGTTGTTGAAAGATTTGCCTTGTATTTGTCAGACGTCTAAATTCAGCACATTTTGTTTCTTAAATTGGATTTTCAAAGTCAGATGATTTTAGCTTTTTTCTTATTTGTTAAAAATATTGTTTGACAATCATCAAACCATATTATATGTTATAAACCTCACTCAAAGTATATAAAGTATAATACTGATAACATTTAAGAAAAATAACTATTAAATAAGGAAGTTACCAAATTCTAAGTTGTTTGAACTCAATTTAAAAATATCAAATGATGTCAGCTGTTCATAATGTCATCAAAATATCAGAGTTCAGATAAAAACAACAAACCTAAGTTAGCTGTTTAACCTGACTATAAAAGTTTTGTATCGTCATCACTGTTTCAGACAAACAATGATGCATTTTGTCCTTTTTAACCAATCACACACAAGTGTAAATGTATGCAGTTTATATATATTATTTAAAAAAACTTAATATCATGCAGGGATTGTTTTTACAGCTTTTACATAAAGTTTCACTGCATTTTTTTCCCACAAATTAAAAAAAAACATAGAAAAGTAAATAAAAAAAACATTGTCTGGACTTATGTTGGTTAAAAAAAGATTCATTTATACATTGAGGTTTCTCAGCAAACTTAATGTAGATTCATCAAACCATGTGTACTTAAAATAATAAAAATGTAAAACAGTTGTTTGTGGACAATAGTTATTTAAGTCAAACATAAAATGTACCCAAGAAAGCCATTAGGGCTACGTTTCATTTGGCCTTTGCCCAAAGGAGATAAGGATTGCAAAACGTTAGCCATCTAAAAATACATTTAAAAAAATACTAGATCATAGTCTGAATCTTTTCAAATTAAATAAAATAACCTGTCAGTAAAATAAGATACTTGCTTGGTAATTTCCAGGCTAAGGTTAATATTCTAACACAAGTGTGTCAAAGTTAAGGCACACGGGCAAAATGTGTCCATCTGGCCTGCCAAGGGGGGCACTTTTTTACACATGAAAATTATTTTTATATCAATGGTAAACTTTACTTATGTGATTAAATATAACAAAATAAACTTAAAAGGTGAAAGATTATACTTGTCCTGCTCCTGAGTTATTGGCTTTAAGTAACTGAGAAATTTAGTTGGATAGCACAGCTTTCAAAATAAGCTGCTTTAAAGCCAGCATTGACCATAAACTACATTTCCCATAATGCATGCTGATTATTGGAAATTCCCTGTAGAAAAGTGGAAGAGTTCAGCATTGTTCTTAACTTTGTATTCTGTTTTTTTCCCAGTTGTAACATGTGAAGCACTTTGGCCAACGGCAGTTATTTTTAAATGTGCTGTATAAATAAAGTTGACTTGACTTGATTCAAGATGGCAGCTGCTCACAACAACTCAACAGTGAGTAAAACTCTTACTTTTACGTTTAATAGTATTTCTGTCTTATTCATTTCACATTCAGTCAGTCGTACACAGTACTTTTCAGTGTTTATAAGAGGACGTGTCAAAATGCTGTTTCTATGCAGGAAATACCAGGTAGAGCTCAGTTATTGTTTCAGTGCTCAGCCAATGAGACGAGGAATGTGATGTTTAGTTGAAGTTAAACATGAAATGTCAAAGTTAAACACAACTAACGCTCATGTGAAAATGAGTTTGACACCCCTGATCTAACACAAACTACTCCTGCTTAATAGATCCATTTCAAAGCAAGATCTAAAACACAGTTTGGCTGATATCAAATTGTAAGACTTGGATAGATGAAGTTTTGCAGCCTGGTTTCACCTGAAATCAAACGAGCGCTCGGATGTCTCTGTTGTATCTATTTAAGCTTCGGACACAAAACGGAGTTAAGCCGACATCGTCTGGGGAAAAGTCTTGGACAGCGTGGCTGAATGTGATGTTTACATGTCTGTCAAAGGCCACCGGCTACAAATTAGTCCCTTTGGGCGTATCGCTGCCTCTGTGATCTCAGAGGCCCTCGGATAACTCCTGACCAAGCATGCGGGTCRCTTGCAGATCTGTCATTGCCTCAGGGATGGAGCTACTCATGGAGATATTTGTAGAGAGCAACTGCTCGTGTTCATCTTCACCACCGGGAGGAAATGATTAAGTGTTTTGAAAATGCGAGGAGCCGAGCCAACTCGAAGTCGAATCTTAGTGAAATACAGCGGGTAAAATAAGTATTGAACAAGTCAACATTTTTCTCAGTAAATGTATTACTAGAGGTGCTAATGA
>NW_013952544.1:245239-249971 GCF_001266775.1 Austrofundulus limnaeus
TCATTAGCACCTCTAGTAATACATTTACTGAGAAAAATGTTGACGTGTTCAATACTTATTTTACCTGCTGTATCAAGATCAAACAATTTACTTTCACAAAATTCAGTACTTACTGTAGATTCACTGTTAAAAAGACGTCTTTTGGATAAAACAGCTTGTTGTGCTGTGTATCAAACTATATTTTTACTTGACATACAGTTTGATACTCAACATCCAAGCTGTTTCCAAATAACCCTGAAGACTGAGAGGAAGCTGGAGGAAGAAAAAGCTCCAAACAAAAAAGCTTGATCAAACATTTGATGTTGAATCTGCACAAAACTGGCAACAAAAACAATTTATTTATGATTAACATTTATTTTGAGAAGCTTCTTAATAAGATTTTAACTTACACAACAATTAAAAAAGAAGAAATAAACACAATCTAAAAATAAACATGAACACATAAAATTGATACAAACTATTTAAAACTTTCAAACACTAAAAAGTTAATCTGATTTAAGAAATTTCTATTAAAATCTGATTTTTGACATGAAAGATCTATTTTACAAAAACTTAACTGTTACATTTTCTTGTCTCGATACATAAAAAACATCTAAAGTTTATTTCTCACTGAGCTGCGACTTTTAGAAACTCATTCTGTAATGCACCTGCCCCTGGTTTTCTAAAATGTCTTTAAATATTTGTAAAAAGTTTTAACTTCTTTGTGAGTCGCAGAACCATCACAGTAAAAGAAACTTCCCAAATGAGTTTTTGCAGGTCGGAAATTGAGAGAGATGTGAGAAAATATGAATTTAAATTGTGACTGATTGAAGGCAACAAAGAGAATAAATCACAATTAAATTGACACTTTGTGATCTGATTGTGATAAATTGCACGTCAATTAAACAAATATCACAAATGCATTCTTCAGAATGTTTGATTTAGTGGATTTCCTAGTAAAATTTGTTTATTTTCTTGCAATTTATTTCTCCAGCTGATCACCAATAATCACAGCCAATGAGGTACATGCTTTAATATTTATGTTGATCCAATAAAAAGTTAGAAAAAGGAAAAAAATGTCGTGGCTAACTCATGCTATTGTAGTTACAACATGACATATTTAACATATTATGTACAGTTTAATAGGAAGTATAGCTTTTTTACCTAACATGCATTTATGGGAACAAATAGGGTTAGTTTATTATTAATATGAAGACAGTGTTAGCAACCAGCTAAATTAACTTAGCATAAACCACTGGGAACCCATTAGCTAAGCTAACTGTTTATTTAGCAGACTTTGTATTCATAATTAAAAATTGGTATACTAAGCTTAGCATCTAGCTCAGACTAAAACTGACAAATAATATTTTTATACAGAAGGTTTTACAGTTCAGTTCTGAAAACTAAACTAAAAAAGCGTATGACTTATTATATGCATGTGCTTTAAAAAAGAGAAACAAGCAAAAAAAAAAAGAAATTATAAAATTATTTAAGTTTTAAACCACCCCACTTAAAACAATAACTGACTGATAATATAATACAATAACATAAATCTTATCAATAAACAATGTGGCCTACTGCAAAATAAACTGAGCTTAGCTTATTTTATTATAGCTGAACATGTGTAAAATGTTCCATGATTGTCTTAAATGTGTGATTGGAAAATACACAATACTGCCCCTTTAATAATGCAGCTCTTTATCTATTTTAATTTTATTTACTATTATTTAACAAAGCAAATCCAATTGAGATCATAGATCTCTTTTGCAAGGGCAGCCTGGGCCTGAAGGCAACATGTTGTACATATTTTTATGTCAGCTGCCAGTAAAAAGTCAAAAAAAAAAAAGACAACAGAGGACATATGGACATGGAGTGACATATTTTTAGAGACCAAAATCAATTTAACAAATTAAGTCCTCAAGTAGACCCCATTCACAAGTGCCTCATTCTACAACTTTGTGGTGCACAAGTAAACAAGGTGCTGGGGACGACATGGGCCAAGCATAAAGCAGCTTGGATCCCGGTCACAACTGCTTTGCAGTTCTAGTTTCACTTTGTTTCTGCACTGTTTATACACTATATTAAATACCAAATAAAATACATTTATTACATTATAAAATAAAAAGCTTTTAAAAGTTTTGTTTTCTTTCAGTCCGCATGACAGATTTTGATTTCATCCAACTCTCCACGCCTTTTTATTTTGCACAGAATTCCAACCCAAGACCGGCTCACCCATCTTGTCCGGGCACGAGGTAATCTTCGTCTTTCTGCACCGACTCTTGAGGCGCAGCTGCATCTGTTTTTTGTGTGGTTTCGGGCCCGTCGTGGACTTCAGCCCTGGTCCGCGCGGCCTCAGAGCTGGCATCAATGTCGTCATAATTCTCCTCCGAGCCGTCCACCTCGTAGGTCACGCCATCTGTTGGAAACAGTTTCATTTCAGTTAGTCTTTTGAATGCAGATAGTTCTAACGTGTAAAAAAAAAGATGGGATTGAAGTCGGTTCAAAACTTTCCATCACTGAGGATAGGAACTTTGTTCTTTGAGGGAGCGTCTGTGGATCCCGGAGAAGTGAGAGGCCGAGTCTCAGCCACCTCATCGACATCGTCGTAACTGAGAGAGGCGTTGCTTTCTACATCGTTCTCGTTTTTAATTTCAGACTCTGATTTGAATCCTGCACCAAAAACAGCAACGGTCATTTAACATCCGAGAAAAACAGACCTTACATAGTGAAAACGTACAAATACAGTTCATCATTTGTTAAAATTTCTTAAGATCTTGTTTAAAGATTAGGGAAAACAATTTAAAACAGAATAACTGATGTTTTGAAACTCCTTGCCTTGACTGWAATCTTCAGGTTCATCTGATTTGTCCACATCATCGTACTCCCCACTATCCCACTCGCCTTCTTGCTCTGGCAGCATATTTGCTAAACAAAAGACAAAATTAGATTAAATTAAACAAAACCGTTCGATAGCATCTGTTTTATAGTGTTTCATCTGGAGCATAAGAGCCTGCAAAACAGTCAAAACCCAACTCTGACTGATTGAAACCTGCCCCCTAGAGGCAAAAACGCTTCAACGCATTTTTTAACAATCAAGAAATGATCCAGCTTGCAGCTATGATAAACTTTTCCAAATGAAATTAATTCAAATCAAAGCTTATTATTAGTTTTTATTTAATTAGAAATATTCACATAAATACTCACATGCCACTCTGGCTTTTCGGTTTCTCCTGATAATGCGGTATCGAATGAAAATCACAATCAAGATGACCAGGATGAGGAAGATTCCCACTCCTACGAGGATGGGAACTGGTTTTATCGGCTTCGCTGGTGGAGGTGGGGTAGTGGGCTGAACAGACTCTGAGGTGAAAAACAGAAAAGTAAAACTGGACAATTACTTGATTTTATTTTGTTCGTCCACAAATTGTTCAAATATTAATGAATTACAGTATTTTTTTTTACACAAAAGAACYAATATGTTGAAAATGTACTGAAAGTTTTAGTTACTTGCACATTCGATGTGAAGATTGGACTGAGCATCACAAGTCGACGACTCTCTTGCGACGCAGTACCTCATATTTTTGTAAGTACTCGGGCAATGCAGACTCAGAGTATTACTCTTTAAGAAATGTCAAATTTTATATTACATTTAAACACAAGCAAAAGAAAAAAATGCATCCATGAAAGTTAAAAACTAAGTAAAGCAGAAGAAAAACTTCTTGTATCAAGCACTTACACAAGTATTTGTAACTTTTTCATGCAACATAGCTGCCATGAAAAGTTTAAAGAACTTGTTTTTTTAAGTTTGATGAATATCATAATTTAAAAATTTAATGTATCATAGCATTTAAMTTTACAAATTATCCAAATACTTACAGTTATCCAAAGTTGAGTAATACAAATAATAACTTACCGAAGTCTTTTGCTTGTTTTGTTTTGTTTTTAAAGCACCACAGTCGTTGTCTCCACACACGTTGCTCAATAGTTCCTCGGAAACGTTTGCTTTGCACAAGTTTTCCTGCCTGTTTTGATAATTGATCATGATGTAACCATTGCAGTTTCCTGTCATGCTGAACGAGACGCTGTCTGTAAAACAAAGATATAAAAAGAAATGATAAAAACAATTTCCTAAATAAGGTTGATCAGCTTCGATAAATTAAAAAGAAATAAAACAGAATAAGCAAAAACAAAATTATAACATGCTCCTAAAAAGTAAGTAACAGTTATTTACAGAAAACACACTTTTATAAAAGTGACATGATCAGTTTTATACATTACATATTACCATATATAATATATAATGTAATTAAAGTGTTTCCAACTTTGGTTTTATGCTAAGCTAACTGTGGCTTGGCCAGATGCTGCTAAACATTTTTGCAAATGACTCCATGTGTGGTTAAAATAGCTTCATGCTAATTTAGAATAAATAAAATTTTGTTTAATAAATAAGTAAATGACTTCCTGTCCATAGAGTGTGGGTGGTATCRATGGATGTTGATGTTTTTTTTTAAATAAAGCCTTTCTTTTGCTTCTGCTAACAAACTTTTATCTTCTGTTTATATTAGAGACGTGGAAAAATGCAAACAGTGACAGAGAAAAAAGTCATTAGTAAGTTTAGCAAACTAATATTTTACACTATACCTCATAGGAGCCTTTATACAGAGGTCATTAAAGTACTTGAAATAATAAGTAAAAGTCATAATACTGCTCCAAATAAATGGGAAAGTTAAATTACAATTAAAAGTACTTTTAC
>NW_013952544.1:253667-254899 GCF_001266775.1 Austrofundulus limnaeus
GTGAGTGAGTGAGTGAGTGAGTGAGTGAGTGAGTGAGTGAGTGAGTGAGTGAGTGAGTGAGTGAGTGAGTGAGTGAGTGAGTGAGTGAGTGAGTAAACATATGTTTGATTTAAAATTGTGCAAAAATCTCAGTTTCCAACAGCCTTTCTTCTGGTTATCAACGAGTAAAGCAGCCAAGTCTTACCGCCACATTCAATGTAGAGCTTGTTGTTCAGCTCTGAAGGTGCAGCGTCCCGTTCACAGTCCCAAATACTGTTAGCATCAGAAGGACACCTGAAGGTTTTCTTCCAGATGTTGTCAGATGCATCCAAAGGAATGGTTTTTAGTGATTTGAAGTTTCCACAGTTCAGATCCTTACAGAGCCTCTGCCCCTCAGCTTTTGTCCAGCTTTGGCTGGAAACAACACTTCTCATGCCTTTAGAATAAATGCTTACTTCACCCTTGCAGGCGTAATCCACCTCTAATGCCATCTTCCTGAACTCTGCAATAAGCAGAGTAAACAAATAAATATGGMAAAAGCATCATCCCAACCAGGGAAAATAATTTAAATACAGTATTAAACAAAAATAAACCAAGTGTTTTTTCTTGCCAAGGATCAAAATGTTATCATTGGACATTTAATCAAAATTACAAATAATTGTTATATGAGAAGTTTCTATGTGGGCATAAAATAAGAAAAAAATACCCCAAATGATCACATTTCATTGAAGAATAGTTAAAAACAGAAATCATCCCACTAACCAGAACACTGGAGCGCTTGCAGTGCAAAGCTGTCTGTCGGTGGTTTATCAGTAGTTATATCACAGGATGAAAAAACTTTATCAGTACACCTTATTTGGACGACACTCTCCACATCTGGTTTTGGTCCAAAGTAGGTGTCAACACTGAGAGCGTCTCCACACTTCAGCTTATTACAGATGGTGTTCTGAGTCTGAGTTTGAGTTGAAGTATCATAAAAATTCTTCAAAACTGGAAGCCACCTGCCCTCATAATGCATTTCAATATTACCAGAACATTTGTCCCGGGTCGTACTGAACCTCGGCGTGACGCTGTCTGCAACAAACAAAGAAACAAACAAATCAATAAATAAAAGAAGTGTCATTTGTTGTTTTGATAAAAAACACATACATGAAGAGTCTGGATCAGCTTGGTGCAAATGTAAAAATAACCGCAGAAAAACAAAGTCATGGTTGAATAATTAAGACTTTTAAAGGTATGAATAAATAATCTGA
>NW_013952544.1:256088-257217 GCF_001266775.1 Austrofundulus limnaeus
GATATGAAGGATTGAATTTATTGAAGCAAACTGGTTCCGCATGTTGAGTAAATTATTAAGAAATTTACACATTTTATTTCAAAAGAAATGTGAAAAATTTTAAAATATTTATGCTACTAAGGTTTAGTGGAACCAGAAGACATGACTTTGTTTTGTAAATTCATCACTTCATTTTCAGAATGCATAAACAACTCCTCCCATGATGAGTGCAGACACATTTAAATTTGTAGGTGTTAAATTTTAAAGTAAAGACGTAGCATTTGTAGCTTTAAAATGTGACAAAATAAAAGTAACAATTTAAAAACATGCTTGGTAAAATTACAAATCTACAAAGTAAATTTACTATAAACCTCTGTATTTTTAATCTAAAATACATCTAATAATACTATAATAATGCTTTAAGATAACATATTTTCTCCAATGTTTTAAAAAAGCTAATTATTTCAGTAAAATCAAAAAGGAAGCACGTACACTTACCAGTACAGGAAATAGTTAACTGCTTTTGACACTCTGCCTTGACTCTGTGGCACTGACCGATGATGTAATTGTGCTCGTCACAGCGGACATGGTGGTAAGTGGTTCTGGGCAGAACAGGTGAACTTTTCAAAAGTCCACTGATGGCGTTTCCACAGTTCAGCTGCTGGCAAATCCTGTGTGAATATTCCAGCTTCCACTGACTGTCGCACACTCTGACATCATCTATCGACACTACTCCGGCACAATTCCCGCTAAGAGTGACAATGGGCTCAGCTAAGAAGCAATAAAATAAAGAAGAAAATGATCATCATAAAGATTAAGAAGCAGTCAGGAGAGGGAAAAATGTTATCTGTAATTGAAAAAAAACTGCAGTTGTGGAATAATTGTTGTTTTACATTAGTTAGGTTCATTTTTGAGGTTTGGTTCAGTGAAGCTTAATGATTTAAAGAGTCAGGTTTTCTCTTTCACCCTAAATCTGGCATCTTTTTGTGCTAATGAGCTTCCATTGATGATGTGGTTGCCATAAAAACAAAATCATTACAAAATTATCAACTTGCAGGAAGAGGTTGATTTATCTAATAWATTTTCACCTAAGGCAAATCAAAAAATCTCAAATTTTTAATTTGTTCATTTGACAAAATGTGTTACAGAA
>NW_013952544.1:263782-266559 GCF_001266775.1 Austrofundulus limnaeus
ACACTTTCTATCTCGTATTGTGCTAAATTTAGCTTTTAGCTGCTGTTTTGTTGAATTCAGCTTTTGTTCTGACGCTTTAATTTTAACAATTGTTCAGTATTTTTGCAAAAAAAAGCTGATTTCTTATTTTTTAAATAATATTGCTTGTTCTGTTCAGTAAGAAAGAAATAAAACAAATTGTTCAGGAAAACTAATGATGCAAAATCTAATGCAAATTGAATTTTGTTTAACACTGAGAAAAAAGACATTTGTTACATTATAAAAACATTCTTACCTTTGCAGACAACATAGGCTTTTGCAGAACTGCCCCTAATAATGTCATTTATACCACTGCCCATTTGGACAAAAGTGTACTTGTTCAGAGAGGTGGTCTGGCTTCTGGCGTGCAGACTCTTCCAGATAATGTTACTTTGGTCAGTCGGAGTGTTTACAGGCTTGATCTTGTCCCCACATTTCAGTTCTTCACACAGCTTCTTGGACATGTCCTCTGTCCAGGTTTCTGCATAAATACCTCCACGTTTCCCTTCCGCAGAGACGGTGACGTACCCCCAGCAGGTGCTGGTCAGGCTCACTGTAATTTGTCCTGAGAAGCAACATTTTACAATCAAAAGATTTTAAGATAAGCTTCAACAAATCAAGAAAAACATCAAGTTTTTCCATAGATTAGACTCATTTGGTTTAGGTTTAAAACGATTTGTTGCACGTTCAACAACCAGTGACAGAATAAAATAAATAAGGGATACAGATGTCATCATATCCTGAGAAATTTGTGATCGTATTTCTTATTTTATATAGAATTTGTTTTGTTTTGCTGAAAGAAATGAATAAACTTTTTAGAAATTAAAAAATGAAAAAAGCGAGGGAAGTATCACATATTGTGTATCGCCACATGGATTTGTGTTTTCTCTAAAAGTTAATCAGTCAGAGGTGTACGTCTGATGATTAAAACCTGCGCTGATCAATAAAATATTTTGCTGACAGACATAACAGATGCCAGCTTACCTGTGCACATCACGTTGGCAACAGTCATGTTGAAGACAGATGCAGGGTCGAGCCGAGTTTTTTTACATTCAAACAAAGACTTGTGTTTGTCTGAGCAGCTGTAAACCTCCTTCCAAACAGGTGTGGTATCGTTATAAGACTCAGACGTAAAGTTTTTAGCTTTCCCACAGTGCAACTGTTGGCACACGCTGTTCGCTGCYTTTTGGTTCCACGTCTCCTCGGACCCGGAGAGCCAATAGGTTCTGTCGCCTTGTTCTATCCCCACTCTGCCAGAACACGATTCAGGCCCGTCCAGAAAAACAACCTTGTGTTCTGCACAGGAGGAGAAAATACAAAAAGAGAGAGGAGGTGATTAAATCTTTAATTGACCTGTAGATTTTGTTTCAAGTTATAAAAATGCACTTGATAGGACTGACTGATTTTTCTGAAACAACTAAAACTTTGAAGAATCATCAGGTTTTTCATTGAAGGCAATTTGTTTAAAAACCTTCCAGGACCTATTCAAGCTAAAACCTTTAATTTGCAGAAATATACTGTTTTAAGAGAATATTTACAAAAAAATATATCAACAAGCAAATGTTCTGATCAAGATGAAACTGTGTTGTTAAAGCTAAAAGAAGCAGAACACTCGTTTAATGAGCTAACATTAGCAAAATTAGGTTTCAAAGATAAAACTAGGAAAACCAAAATCAAGTTAAGTATAGCTAAATTTAGCTAGAAGGTAAAATAAGCAAAATACTAGCTAAAAGACAAGCAGCAGTATATTGCTAAAAGCCAAAAGAAGCAGAACATTAACTAAAAATAGCTAAAGGTTATCTAAATGTTCAAAGTAGCATGGTAGCTAGAAAGCAAATGTAGAAAAATACTGGCTAAAAGCTAAAAATGCCAAAAATCAAGATAAAAAGGTAAAACAAGTAAAACATTGGCTAAAAGCAAAAAGTAGGAAATAGATAAGCTAAAGTAACAAAAATGTATTTAAACGATAAAAGTAGAAAACGTCTAGTTAAAACCATTTAAAGGCTAAAGGCTAGGTAGATAGCTAGTAAATAAACACCAACTAAAACACTAAAAGATAAAAGTAGCAAAAATCAAGTTAAAAACTAAAGAGCAGCAAAAATAAAAAAACGAGAAGCTAAAACGTAAAACTGTAAAAAATAGTTAAATACAAAAAAAGCCTGTAACTAAAGGCAGCAAAGTAGTAGGCTATAATGCCCAAAGAAGCACAARGGTAGCTAGAAAACAAGTATAGAAATAAAACTGGCTAAAAGCTAAACGTGCCAAAATTCGAGCTCTTCTTCTAGTGGAAAAATATTGGGTATTATTGAGTCAGAAATAGGTAGCTAAAGCTAAAGAAGCAAAAATGTATTTCAATGCTAAAAGTAGAAAATATCTAGTTAAAATCATTTACAGATTAGCTAGATGCTAAAAATAGAAACAGTCAATTAAAGCAAAAGTAGAAAAACAGCAAAAGACAAAAGTAAAAAAAGAGCAGCTAAACACTAAAAGTAGAAAACGAACAGATAGAAATTAAAAATAGCAAATATATAGTAAAAGATAAAAAGTAAAATGGTAACTAAAAGCAACAAAACTGTAGCTAAAAGTAGAAAAGGGCTAGCTTGAAAAAGGCAAAAGTAGCAAAAAGGCAGCAGAAAAAACGAGCAGTAGGTAAAAGCACATTTCACACACAAGACAACAAATATTTTTGAAGGACCAAAACAGATTTTTCCATTTCTTTGGAGAAATTTTTTCTAAATAAAGTTAAATATTTTGAAAAT
>NW_013952544.1:266619-270754 GCF_001266775.1 Austrofundulus limnaeus
ATTCTACACATTAGCTAGCTGCTGTTCCTTTTTCCCAATTAGTTTTTTAAACAGAATTTGAAACATTTTAGGTGAAATGTGCCAGAAGCTGTAAATCCTTGCAGAATTACAATTTTTATAGATAATGTTTTACTCTTTTTACTTTTGACACATTTTACTTTACATGTATTCCTAAGATTATTATTTGTCCTTAGCGCCTTCTGATTGACTAACAGAAACACGTTGTTTCGACTGATTTAAAAGAAAATCTAACACAGGATTTGGTGCCACAGACTTGTTAAAAAACAACTGTAATCATTCATGTTATCACATTAAGTTCTACTGCAGAATCAAAATGGAAGAAAAGAATTAACGACTTTAAAAAAAGACAAAAACTCACCATCACAGGTGATTCCWACAGGATGTTGGTCTCTGCCTGCAGGTCCTGAGTTAATTTTACACTCAGATATGTGAGACATGCCGTCTCTGCACTCCAGGCTCAGGATCTCCCCAGCTCCCTTTTTGAACGTGTCTTTGCTGTTTTCCCTCATTTTCTTTCCACACTTCAGCTGTTTGCAGACTTGATTTGAATTGTCGACCATCCAGCTGCTGGTGCTGACTTGTTTCCAGTTGCCCTCGTGGTAGACTTCCAGCCTCCCGGAGCATTTTCCAGGCCCGTCCACCAGCCTCACATCCATGCTTTCTGAGTCACGACAACAAGAAAATACAATTTGTCCAACTTTTGATTCATTTCTGAATAAAATGACAGATGTTTGAAAGATATACCTCACCTGTACAGAACACTTTAGGAACAGAAGAACATGTGGTCTTGCTGTGTTTCGCCCTGCAGTGCCACAGTGAGGCCTCACCACGGTCACACTTCACATGATCCATAATCCCAGGTTCTCTATTTCGACGCAGTATCTTACTATGAGAGAGCATCTAGACAAAAACCAAACAATCTGTTTATTCCCTTAAATCACAAAACAGACAGAAATCAATGCTGCTAATAAAAATACTTTGATGCTGTGAAAAACATATATTTGTTGGAACAAATATTCATTTTTTTTCTTTCTTTTTCAGTTCAATAAACAGTTTGCTGCCACTAATATGTGCCTGTTTGTAAAAAAGTAATTACTTCTTCAATAAAAACCCATAATGTGACACAGGCTGTGTGTTTTCCTTTAAGACTGATCAGGCTTTAAAMTACGTGAATGCTTGTAATTTTTTTCCTGTGTTTTTCTGCATCATGATACATTTGTTGTGCCATTTCACATCAAAACGTGCCTTCAGGACTTTCCGGCTGTGACCTCTGGTATTTCAGCAATTCATTTTTACTTTCTGCAGCCGTGTTTTTCCTCACTGAAAATGAAAGGAGCTGTTTTCAAAATCCTTAAAACCTTCGAAATAGTCATAAATCTTTAACACACTTTTTACCTTTGGTTCTGGTTTTGCTTTTACTTCCAACATCTTTGAGCTCATTTTAAGCTTCCTTTGCCTTCCGTTTGGCTGATTTTAGCTTTTTTTTTTTTTTGCTTTTTTTCTGCTATTCTTCAGCCAATTTCAACTTTTTGTACTTCTTTCAGCTTTTTTCTGCTAATTGTAGTTGTTTGCGGTGTATTTAGCTACTTTTTTTTAGCTAATTTGAGGATATTTTTAAGCCAGATTTAGTGATAATTTCAGCATCTTAATTCAGCAAACGTGTTCTCTGTTTCTATATGTTAACTTCAGCTATTTCAGCTAATTTTTAAAGCAATTTTTAGTCTTGTTTCAGTTTTTTAGGTACTTCTTAAGCATTGCATTTTTGCAGGAAGTGCAAATTCTCTCGTTTCCAATGTTTTTGTCCAACTACATATTCAGAGTATGCCGACATAAAATGTAGAAAACATTTTGTTTTAAATGTTAAAAAGACAAAAGGTGCTAATTGTAAAGTGTGAAATCAAATATTTAAAAATTCATCCTGAATTAAACCAAACTCTGCAGTTTGAAAGTTTGCTCCAGTAGTTTTATAGATATGTTGAATTGCAATTCTGAAATGCGGGTACACACTCAGCGTAAACAAAGCACTCATATCAGGTAAAAAAACCAGGAAGCTTGAGTCATGTGACATACATTAGGCTGGCTGTAAAAGTAAGTTTGACTAGTTTTCAATCATTTCGGCTGATTCTGCGGGTAAACAAACTTTCAGCTGCATTTGGTCACAAATTACGCTCGAAAATTTCTAATTTAAGGATTTAGGATTATTGAAATGAGAAACGTGCAGAATTGTGCAGAATTTGTTTTTTGCTGTGAGAAAAGCTCATCAGAACGAGTGCATTTGTTAGTCTTCGTTATTAAAATATTTGGTCAATTTGACTCACTTTCCCGCACTTTAACTCTTTGCAGATCATTTCAGCTTCCTTCTCCCCCCAGCCAGAGGAACACACTGGAGAGATTGTGCTGTTCACTTTTATATGGACTTCTCCATAACATTTGGTTTCCTTTGTGTTTTCCATCAGCAACACATTGACTCTGTCTGCAGGGGGGGAAAGGACAACATAGCAACATAACTGAAGTGAGAACAGAACAGAAGTCGAGTTGTTTAAAGTAATTTATGAAAGTTACCTGAACATTTGAGATTTTCTGTCATCTGGTTCGTCTGGACAGGAGAGCCACCACAGTGCATCTGCTTGCACCAGTTATCACTATCTGTTGTATTGATTTTAAACGTTTCCCAGGTGCCAGTTTTGAAGCGCTGCAGTTGTCCGGAGCAGACGTTTGACGGTTCTCCTTTGAGCTGCAGTTTCTCATGACCTGTTTGAGTGAACCGATCGTTTGCAGCTGTTCTGTTTTCACCGTGCGACACGTGTCGGTGTGGGTGGACAGTTACCTGTGCAGGAGACAGAGGCAGGATGCTGGCAGGACTGGCCTGAAACGGGACGCACACACTGCCACAGGTTGGTCACATCTTTAATGCCTGAACAGTTCAGCATCATCGTTTCTGATTCGGGAAAATCTTTCTCGATCATCCACTCGGGTTGCAGCATTTTGTCGAACTCTCCGCAGCCTAGGGTTTCACACAACTTCGAGGCGTCTTCATCTCCTTTATTTTAAAGAAATTATATTAAGAAAATAAATCTAACAAACAAAATATAATTCAATTTACTGCTATAATACAAATGCTTCGGCGAGGCAACATGATTCATTATTAATTAATAATAAACATCATAAACAAAAAAAGAAATTAAATTTAATCCCTCAGAAAATTTTTACGTTCTTGGAGCACTGAACAGTTACGTCTTTATTTTACGTTTAAAGTTTATTGGTTTAAATTGAAAACCAAGAAAAGTTGCAGATATTAATTCAGTTCAGCCAAAATAACAGTTTCAAACCAACATTTGTTGCCTCGAGGATCATGTTTGAAATTTCAGAACATTTAATTCTGATGTGCAGAAATAGTTTCACAGTTTTCTTCTTTTTTATTTTATTTTAATTTTTTGCTTAACAAAATCTGAATATTTCTTAAGGTAATACGAAAATTTTTGTTGTATGGCTTTATTGCATCTGGCTTTCACAAACTGTTGTCATTTCTCCTTTGACTCCCTCAGTCTTTAGGCAGAATTGTGATAATTGTTTTGTACATAAAATCAAAGCAACAGATCTACTGTATTTATTCTAATTCTGTATTTAAAGACATTTCAGAGATATTTTTTAATTTAAAATTTAAGCGTGTTGATTTCCAACCTTTAAACTGCTTGAGTTGCTCTATTTATGCAGCAAAATTCACAGAATAATGACTTAAATCTAAACCTGCAGCCTCTGTTCAGACTTCGTTTGTTTAAATCAGTTTTCTGAAGGTCTTAAAATTCAGCTTACAAAGTTGATGAATTTAAAAAAAGTCTCCTGAATGTGAGCTGAAAAGTCGGCTGCTGCAGAGTAAAAGTCCAGCGGCTTTGATTTTTAACTTGAAGAAGTTTTCATGTCCTGGATGACTGAAAATCTACACCCTGCATGTTTTTCCAGAGTTGTAAAGTAACTAAGTACAAATACATTGTTACTGTACTTAAGTAGAAATTTTGGTTATCTGTATTTTATTTTTCAGCCTATTTTTACTTCTACTCTATGGGTGCCGTTTGTAAAGTTCCACAGTCAAAAATTACCACCAACATTTTTGTTT
>NW_013952544.1:271748-273066 GCF_001266775.1 Austrofundulus limnaeus
CTTTAATACTTTTACTCAAGTAATTTTCTTAGAGGAGGCTTTAACCTTTACCAAAGTAATTTTGTGGTAAGATACTTGTACTTGTACTTAAGTATCACTTTGAGGTACTTTATACAGCACAGTGTTTCTGTGCTCCAACGCCACTGAATCAGGTGTGTTGGAGCAGGAAAACAAGTAAAACAGGCAGCACCGAGACCCTTCAGGACCAGAACTAGAATTTCTCACCAAAGTTGTCTTTGCAGATGTAACCAGGTTTTCCATTTCTGATGAACTGCACGGCTCCTTCACATCTGTGTTGCTTCAGCTTTATTTCGACTTTATCTGCAATTATTAAAAACAAAAGAAAACATAAATAGAACCAAACAAAATCATAATAATTAGGATGTCATGACCTGTTTTCTCACTCTAAATGTAACGACACGTCAAAGACCCACCAGAACATTTGATTCTTTTCACAGTTGACTTCTGGTAAAAGCTGACGGCCGGACCGGGCCAGCCGGGGCAGTCCCACAGGTTGGTCTCTTTCCCGTTACATTTCAGCTCATTGAGCCACACTTTGTGTTTCATGGACCTGCGCACGTCGCTCGTCGAGTTCGTGACGGGCTCGCCGCACTGAGTGCTCCTGCACACCACCTCTTCGGTGTTGGCGTTCCAGTACTTGTCTCCGACATAACCCAGCTCGTTATTGTAGTAGACCTCAACATGGCCCTCACAGGGGTTGCTTTTGTCCCGTAGGAGCACTCTGAAATGATCTGAGTGAAGAAGAATTCCACTTAATTTTCATAAATATCAATAAAGTATTGATAAAACGTGCTGTCAGTGAAAACTTAGATTATACATTCAGATTAGGCATGTCGAAACTTCTGACAGTCTTTATTTGTTTTTAAGTTTTATGGAACACATGCAGCGTACAACACACTGCTGTCATCCATCTGGTCGGTCTGTGGAGGACCATCATTGGATAAGATGTGGGCTACACCACTCCAGTCACAGCTCCACAAAGAGACACTCACACCGTGTGACTCAGCTTGAGCTTCATGCATGTTTTAAGACTGTCGGAGGAGAATAAAGTCCACACAAAAAGGCCTCAGCTGGGCTTCAACATTTTTAATCACCATGCTTACATGTTCAAATAAAGACTTTATGCATATTAAGCATGAAAAAAGGGAATCAAGGCACAGAAACCAAGAAGACATGGGGTATAATTGTTTTAAAAGCCTTTATTTAATCAGGTCACGAGATTAAAAATCTTCTTTTCAAGACAAACCTGACCAAAATACACCCAATGCTTAAGAAACCTAAGTATATATATATATAT
>NW_013952544.1:281477-284085 GCF_001266775.1 Austrofundulus limnaeus
AACATTAAGTCAAACCAACATTAAGTCACATAAACATTAAGTCACATAAACATTAAGTCACATAAACATTAAGTCACATAAACATTAAGTCACATAAACATTAAGTCACACAAACATTAAGTTACATAAACATTAAGTCACATAAACATTAAGTCACATAAACATTAATTCACATAAACATTAAGTCACATAAACATTAAGTCACACAAACATTAAGTCACACAAACATTAAGTCACATAAACATTAAGTCACATAAACATTAAGTCACATAAACAGCCACATTATAGGAGAATCGTTCTTGTTGTAAACGTGTCAGTTCAGTGTCTTCAGCTCTTATTAATCTATTAAGGAATCTAAAAAAACCTGACATTTCCTTCTGTTAAAAACACGTGTCCCACATCCTCTATAAAAACACCAGTGGGTGTGAAAAGTGTTGATTTGATGCAGAAATGTTGTGAGTTTGATCGTCAGCTTCAGAGCTGAGCTGACCACACTTTACTGTGAGGTAATCAGAGACTCAACCACCGGCTTGTTGAGCAGAAACCAAACCACAAACTTCTGAAAGCACATCTTCCATCTCAGCAGGAAGCTGTGATCGTTCACTGACATCTTCCTCACATGAAACATGAAACCTGTTTAATAACTGTCATTTATTTATCATCTTTATGTTTTTTCCATCCATTCTTATCAAACAGAAATACTAGAATCTGCTGATTATCTCTCTGTATTTGTAGCTTTCATCAAATATACTGAATGCTGTGACATTTCTATATTAAATACAAACATAAAGCAGGAAAAACAATGTTTCCATTTGACATTTAAAAACAACAAACCTTCAATAAAAGTACTAAAATAAATGTTCGGTGTCGTGTTGCAGAATGAAATAACAGAAAACCCCAGATCCTGTCAGCAGTCAGATGTGAAAGTCAAGAGATAAAATCATTCTTATTTAAATGTTTATCAACATATGTTGACATTTTTCTTATGAATCCAAAAGAATAAACAGATAAAGAAGCTGCCGTTTTCCAGCCATCTATTTACTTWTTTATTTACTACTTCTCTGTTTTTAAGCTTCAGAAACTTGTCAGTTTTTATCGTCAGATTTGATCAATTTTCTCTTTTTTTACTCATGAAGTTCTGCAGAAACAACTCATGATGAAATATCTGTAAACTTTTGTCTTTATTATTATCATCTATTATCATTATTTACACATTTAAGACTATATTTAAATAATGATTTTAAGACTATATAAAAAGAGTAAAAATTTAGAATTGCTAACTGCGTTAGCTGGGTGTAATGAGGGAATGTGAATACCTAATTTTAGATTAGACTTATTTTCCAAACTTAATTTTACAGAAAACCTTTAAAGAATACAGTCTGGTGGGCAAAACCATCTATTATCCAGAAATGTAAAATAAAGAAATCTATTATACAGCGGGTAAAGTAAGTATTGAACATGTCTCCATTTTTCTCAGTAAATATATTACTAGAGGTGCTAATGACATGAAATTTTCACCAGATGTCGGTAACAACCCAAGTGATCCATACATACAAAGAAATCAAACCATAAATGTCCAGAAATGAAGTTATTTGTAATAATGTGGAATGGCACAGGGAAAAAGTATTGAACACACTNCATCAAAATTATATATGTATGCAAACAGTTCTAATCCCTTTATCTTAAAAATACACACAAACAAACAAACCTGAATTTGTTTATTTGTAAACAGTTGTTGACAACACAGCAAGCAAACTTTGCACAAAAGCTTTGGTAGCCTGGATTTGAACCTGCAGCCTCAGGACCACACGCTCGCTGTACGGACCACCAAGCTACAGTGGTGCCGCATGTCAACATGCAGTGTTAACTTTATTTTAATACTGATTGACAATTACAAGAAGTTCATGAGTTTATCAACTTCAAAATGATTTTTATAAGTGAAGTTTGGTGTAAATATACTTTGTTTGAAACTTTAAATATGAGCAAAGAATCATTTTTAACAATAAAACAAGGATTATCAGGGTATATTTTGTGTAATTAAAATGTTTCTGTTCAGCGCACAAAGCGGGGCGTGGATTTGAGCAGAACTTAAAATCTAAAATGTAAAACTTTTAAAAGACTTGCATCAAATCTGCAAGTTGTGACTCACCTTGAAAGTTGAGCGCGTCGCAGCGAGCGACGGAGGAGAGGAGGAAGAGGAGGAACCACATCTTCACCACAGCTTCATGACTGAAGAGTGAGTCTGAGCCAGGAGCTCAGAGCTTTTATTGATGAGGAAGTCCCGCCAAAAGCTGCAGGCGACACGTTTGGAGATCATGAAATACAGGAAAAGTGGACAAAACATACTTATAATTATAAATGTATAATTATAAATGTTCGCATTGAAAAAAAACATGAAACAATTTAAAGTCATAACAAATTGTGACGATGCCTATAAAAAGCAGTTCTATAAGTTTTTTCTCCGCCTCACAAAAACTGCACGAGGAAAGATGTTCAAAGACATCCAAATATATCCTAAATGTTATTTATTTTGTTACGTATTATTTATAATTTATCTCCCACAGCAGAAACATATTCATCAATAATTTGAACATAAAAAGCTTTATGT
>NW_013952544.1:284863-288420 GCF_001266775.1 Austrofundulus limnaeus
AGTAATCAAAGCTAAAGGTCCAATTAAATACTAGACAGAGACTTTTTTTGTGTAAAACAGTTCGTTTGGTTCCTGATTTTTGTGGAATCTCATCATAATAAAAAGTAGACTTGTTAATATTACATTTGAAGCATTATGTGAACATTTCTTCTCATATCTAGTTTTTGATTGTTTCATATAAGACAAACAAAACACTCGAGAAATTTTTAGTAGCTTTTTGTCCTAAAATGTAAATACATACCAGTAGAACCTTAGTTTTTAGAAACTGACCCACAGAGTTTTTTTATTTTACATAAATAAGTGCAGTAAACGCCTGTTAAACCTGTGGTTTAATCAAACAGATTCATTAATTCCAGTTTATTTGACACTTTGCTCCGGCTGCTTTGCCTTCAGAGGAGTTTTTGCAAACYTTTAGCCCCCCGAGCCCACAGAGACCACAAACATCTACAGACTGCAGCTAACACCAACCCAAAGACATCTGCACACATGACAGATCTGAGAGATAAGAGAGCATGATGTTCCACAGAACCCACCACCACCATCACCATCATCATCATCATCATCATCACCATCATCATCATCATCTTCATCACTCTGGACTGAACTCTGATGCTGCTCAAGACCGCTTTGGATTTTTTTAAACAAGTTTCTGTAAGTGAGGAGGGTGAAGTGGTCCTAACACAGATGTGATCAGCTCAGGTCCGGAGATAAAATTAATTCTGATCCAAATTAAAATGAGATTAGAGTCAGGTGTGTTAAAGTTTGTTTTAAAGTGCTTTAAACTGTCATGATTGTAAGTGCCCGTACAATCATAAAATCTGGTTTTGAAACACGGTTTAAGCAGAAATTTGTGAAATTCTTTGAAACGTCAAACATAAACGTTGATGCTTTTAATGCATATTTTTATTTAATAAGAAAATCAGTTAAATTGTTTAACAAACTTATTTCTTTTTGTCTCACAGGAGCTGTACTGCTGTGTAACAGTATCCTGTCATCTGCTGTCTTATTTTAGTTAATATAAATAAAATAACATCTTTGCTTAGTTATAAATCCAGCAAACAAGAGAACGTAAAGAAGAGAGAAACTTCAAAAAATTTGAAAAAAAATAGTTCCTTTTAAAAAAATGACCTTAAATCTAAAAAAATAAAATAAAATTCAATATCCGAAAGGAAATGGTTGCAGTTACATATCTACACCAGTAGATGGCAGAATAAGGCAACTGATAAACTGAATGTATTCAGTGAATGAGCTGCAGCTTTTAGTCATCTTTTAAAAACTGGAAGCACAAAATGATTATTACAAAAAATACAATTAATGTAAGTTCTATCAAAGTTTATTTTTTATGTAAAACTGTTGTTTAATTCATGTCAGATATTGTGGAATGGCACCAATTCAGCATTTTTAATAAAACTTTAAAGAACGTTGGTTTTATTTTTTCACATTTTGTATTAAGCTACTTCTACAGACATATTTCTTCAGCCTGATGTCACCTTTGATAAACATAAATATATACGCATATTTAGTGGCTGAAGGTCATGGGGTCATGGTGAATTTTAGTGTCCTCCTTGATCATTTTCCATGATCCAGAGCTGCCAGATGAGCCGATCAGTTCATGTTCAGTGCTTCTATAAATGAACAGCTTCGCTCTGCAGGGCTTCTATATTAGTCATCTCTGTGTTCAGGCAGATAAAAAAAAAAAAAAAACTTCAAACTTACCACACATCCATACCTCAAAGCCAAACCTGTGCTCTACTGTGTGAAAAAAAAAAAAAAAAAAACTTCAAACTTACCACACATCCATACCTCAAAGCCAAACCTGTGCTCTACTGTGTGTCATCTTTTGTAATGCTTTTTATTATCCGGAGCAGCAGAGTAGCTGCAGCATTTTAAGATAATGTTGCCTGCACAGTTCAGATATGAAGCTGCAGGTTTCAGAGGCTCAGAGGCGTCAGCTGCAAACGGACCTGACAGATCCTGTCTCTGATGCACTGAGTCATTAATCCTAAAGATGCTCATCGTCACAAAGTCATTTCTGCATTAAAAACATTTAACTATCACTTCTACAGGATGTAAAACTCTTGGTAAAAACAAGCTAATCAGAATTACTGGTGTTTTTAAAAGTTTCACCAAAAGAAAAGTGTGCACTGTTATTTATTATTATTAATAATGTTTGCTTAATTTGGAGTAATGGACAATGCAATGCTAGCTACAAATGACTGGGACCAGAATAGTTCTTCATAGAGACTGATTAATGTGAATAATGAGTGGAAAATTTGAATATTTGAAAAATGTACAAATTTTGAGGGGGTTGAAAGTTCAAGAGTCTGTTTAAGACTTTGTTTCAGTATTTTTGCGGTCGGTCGGGGTTGGTCAGTCGGTCGTTCGTTCATTTCCCCAAAATTCTTTGTGGTTCTCCTTCTTTTTGACAGTTCAGTTTTGTCCACATCCTCCCAGGACTAGAATTTAATCTGGAAATTATCAAAAGTAGGGGAAAAAAACAAAGAAAAAAGCTCCTACCAGCTGCCATCAGTTCAATTTTCATATGGATGCAGAAAAAAAAAACCGGTCCTGTAAAGAGTCAGAGCAATATTCAACATCAGTTCAAATTCAATCATTAATTCAAATCAGTTTACATGCAAACATTGATACAATACACACTTTAAATAACTAAACAAGCAGTCCAGTAATCATATGGGTTTTCAATGCAGAATTGCATTGGAAAACTTGTTAATTTAACTGCGCAGTTATATTTAAAAAATACTACTTCCGGTTAGCATGTCTATCCCAAAATGAGTCGAAAATAAATAAACTGAACCCAAAATCATTTAGGAATGATAGCCGAAAGGAAGGGCACATCTTTTCAAATTAATCGGTGTGCAAGTTGTCCAGGTGCAACTTAAGAATAAGGGTTCAATTAAACTTCAAATCTGAAAACAAACCTTTTTCTAACGGAGTTCGGCGGTCACGGTAGCAGCGCAGCAAAGCATGATTTTAAACAGCCAAACTAAATTGAATGCTACTTTAAAAGACAAACATACAAAGCTTACAGCGGAGTCAAAGGTGTAGTTTTATGTTTCGAAGGATTTTGAAAAGCAATCAGTGGTCAGTTCTGCTTAGAAGCAGTAAGTGTGTTAAAGCTGATTTTATGTTAAAATGGCCTGCCAAAGTGGGAGCTGCTCCACTCCCCAGTTACCGCAGTGAAGTTAGTTTCAAGTTGGATATTCGATATTCGAGCTCCGTGAATCAAGGGTTGTCTCCCTCTTGTCTAAACCGGTGAAAGCGGTCTGACGTCGGCCAGCAGCCCTCCGGCTGCTCGCTCATCTACAAGCGGTGGTTCGCTTAGGGATCGTCAATAAATTACCGACCGAAAAATATGTGCAGGAAAAAAATTCAATAGCTTCCAGGCCATGTGACCCAGGCACATGAAACATATGTCAAACTGTTCAGCTACATGAGACACATAAGGCACACTCCTTTTTATTTTGATTTTATTGCTTTTACTATTTTTGAGTAATTTTTAAGTGTAAAATTGAGGTTTTCTTTCAATACCTTCCAGA
>NW_013952544.1:295923-297430 GCF_001266775.1 Austrofundulus limnaeus
TCTGGAAGGTATTGAAAGAAAACCTCAATTTTACACTTAAAAATTACTCAAAAATAGTAAAAGCAATAAAATCAAAATAAAAAGGAGTGTGCCTTATGTGTCTCATGTAGCTGAACAGTTTGACATATGTTTCATGTGCCTGGGTCACATGGCCTGGAAGCTATTGAATTTTTTTCCTGCACATATTTTTCGGTCGGTAATTTATTGACGATCCCTAAGCGAACCACCGCTTGTAGATGAGCGAGCAGCCGGAGGGCTGCTGGCCGACGTCAGACCGCTTTCACCGGTTTAGACAAGAGGGAGACAACCCTTGATTCACGGAGCTCGAATATCGAATATCCAACTTGAAACTAACTTCACTGCGGTTCCCCAGTTCGGAAGTCCCAACATGAAGAACTTGTGGTTCAGTTCTCAGGAAGTCATGGTGCCTTTTGTAATTTCTCCTCAAATATAGAACATTATTTGCATTCATTCGATCTATTTTTGTCCCACCTTGTTTCCCTGCTGAGATCTTAACGAGCGGCCTCAGCCACACGTTTCTCATCAGCAACATGACAATAATGAAACCCCTCTGATTAAATCTGTGTTGGACACCAGGGAACTGCTGGGTGATAAGATGGTCATTAATCTTTGATCGCTAATTAAAGTGACTCATCAGAGCGTATTAAAATATACCACATTTAAACCCAACAGAAGATTTTGCTTTGTTTTGGAATATATCTGTGTTTCTAAAAGTTTCTGAGAGAAGTGTTCATTACAGGTTCAGCAGTCACAGAGCTGACTCTAACTGTGACCAAGAATGTAAAGGAAAATACATGAAACTTTCATTTTTTGTTTTTCGCAAAGCGTTGAAAACAATAACACTAAGAAGGAAGCTGGAGGCAATGATCAGAATGAGAGTTTATACAAAAGTAACAACATTGAGTCTGTGCAGATAACACTGGTGATGCAATGATTCAATTTGARGAGATTTTTTAATATCATGACTTGAGATAACTAATTTAGTCTTATCTAGACAAATCTGTCTTTTGTTTCCCCAGGATTCCATAATGAGAAAATGAGCCTGGTTTTCTTGGGATCACAGGATGGTTATGTTGCTAAAATAAATGTTTCTTGGCTTTTACTCAATTTCATCCTTATTGTTGTCATGGAGACTTGGAGAAGATAAATTACAGRGTGCCAAGTCAGAGATGTGACTGTTTTAGCTTGAATCTGTCGACTCTCCTTCACCCTGATTTAAAAAAAACACGCTTTTGTTTTGTTGTTTTGTCCATTATCGTTACTAATAAACACAAAAAATGAACTTTTTAAAGGGCCAATATTGTGCTTCTCAGGCATACATTTAAATACTATACATTAATAAAGTATGTCACCTTTAGTTGTTATTAAAATGCTGTTTTTATGTTTAAATAGAAAATAAACTTATCTTTTCATCACTTCCTCTTCTAAACGCCTTGAAATTGGCCTCTGTCTCTTTAAGAACCTCCTCCTGCTTCTGTCCCATCCT
>NW_013952544.1:297938-299558 GCF_001266775.1 Austrofundulus limnaeus
GCTGTTTTTCATGAGTATTTTGCTGTTTTTCACAAATATTTTGCTGTTTCCATGAGTATTTTGCTGTTTTTCATGAGTATTTTGCTGTTTTTCACAAATATTTTGCTGTTTCCATGAGTATTTTGCTGTTTTTCATGAGTATTTTGCTGTTTTTCACAAATATTTTGCTGTTTCCATGAGTATTTTGCTGTTTTTCATGAGTATTTTGCTGTTTTTCACAAATATTTTGCTGTTTCCATGAGTATTTTGCTGTTTTTCATGAGTATTTTGCTGTTTTTCACAAATATTTTGCTGTTTCCATGAGTATTTTGCTGTTTTTCATGAGTATTTTGCTGTTTTTCACAAGTATTTTGCTGTTTCCATGAGTATTTTGCTGTTTTTCATGAGTATTTTGCTGTTTTTCACAAATGTTTTGCTGTTTTCCATGAGTATTTTGCTGTTTTCCATGAGTATTTTGCTGTTTCCATGAGTATTTTGCTGTTTTTCATGAGTATTTCGCTGTTTTTCACGAGTATTTTGCTGTTTTCCATGAGTATTTTGCTGTTTTCCGTGAGTATTTTGCTCGCTATCTGCAGACAAAAAACAAAAAGTTCATTTATTTAACTGTACAGCTAATTAGTTGCAGCTTAAATGCGTCCTAATGGTGCAGGAAACTGTGTTATCTCAGTAAATGCACCGCAGTGTTAGCGGCTGTTTGCTGAGGACTGCAGCTGGTGTTTAATATGACACATATTTATTGTGACAGGCAGTTCCACCTGAGAGTCTGGGGAAGAGAAGCAGCTGACCACATCCAGTTCCTCCCAGTGTGAGAGAAGAAACATTCACATTTTTACCACTCACTGTGTGAGAGTGCTTTTCATGTGCTGCGTGTCAGATGGGTTCTGATGTCAGCCTCATCTATTATGAATCAGGTGACATTTCTCTGATGACATCTCCCGATGCGTCCTTTCAGACGAACGGAGCCGCTTAAAAAAAGACAAATTTCCCTCCATGTTTTCCCCAGACAGAAACAAAAACCACTCAGAGTGAGAAAATAAAAGGTACACAGGATATAAGGAGTCAGACAACAAGTCAAAATAGTTTATTAGAGAACAGGATTCATAGTTGAGGCACAACCTCACATTTATAGGCACTGAACTACTGCACTGGAGTCACAGCAACGACTCGGTGGGACAAACCAAAACCTGCTCGGCACACGGCACTGCTCACAGCTACAAGTACAGCAGCCAAATCAAGACAAGAATATTCAGAAAGAAAAAAATGAGCTCGAGTTTTTATCACCCAGCAGAAAAAAGCAACTCTGAAAAATGCATCTTTCATAACGTAGAACCACACTTAATGTTTTTAATGTGAGAAGCACATAAAAATACTAAAATACACATTAGATTMTTCAAATTAAGCCAGTGTCATGTCAAAAATAATTAAAATAAAACTAAACAAAAACAAAACAGAAGCACATAAAGATCCAACACGTTATGTTTTTGACTYATTCTGAACTGGAGAAAAACTTGATGCTACTTTATGTAAATCTCATTAAAAGCAGTCATTTTGTCACATCTTCTCCTGGATTAACACATTTTCTCAAACTCTTTCTAAACTAGAGTCCACTCTTTAAATCTT
>NW_013952544.1:303368-305008 GCF_001266775.1 Austrofundulus limnaeus
AATATCATGATATTTTGTCATCCTATTTATAGGTTTTCAGTCATTTTATTGTCTTATGTTCAGTGACAGTTTGATACATTTTCCTCACTGTGTCCTTTTTCTACAACGTACTAAATAAAAACTCCTGAACTGGTACCACTTCATAACAATAACCACTTTATAACAGATTTATTACACTTTGGACTTTTAGGATTTATTTAAACTTTATTTACAAAATATTTACAAACACTGTTTATACATTGAAGAAGGCTCGTCATTTGGAAATGTGCTGTACTTTTTTTTATTTGTTGTTAAAATTTTAAATATATCTAACATTTAAATCACCTGTGAGCATTTGTTATTACAAAAGTTGTTTTTGCATAAAAAGTTATTTTGTTAAAAAAGTAAGCTGAACAATAAATGAGATTTATCTGAAAGAATAAAAGTACGTTTCATTCGACAAACTGTWATAAACAGTGTTTTAAAACAGTTTTAATAATCACTGTTAAGGCTTGAACAGTTTCACAATATGAATTAAGTATTTACAAAATAAAGCGTTAGTAACATSCTTAAAAAGGGGCTCTTATTGTGAAGGGGTACCGCTAAATCATTTGCTAAACACAGCAGCATCTTAACATAAATTACTTCCTGAAATAAATGACTTTAGAATTATATTGAGTGCAACAAACTACAATTTGTTTGATCAGCACAAAAATGCTGGATTTCTTTTCATGTTTTTCATTAACTTGGTGCTCGGTTTTATAAAGAGGAACACATCAACTCAACGTTTTAGTTTGCTCGTGTTTTCTGAATTCGCAAAATTCCCCATAAACCACCTGTGCCGTTTTGTTTTTAAACTCTCCTTAATTAGCCTTTGTTTGGGGTGTTTTGCTCAAATCGCTTCGTTTTGAGCTCTCAGGGCTTCTGAAATGAGGAGTAAAGAATTACAGCTGTATTTTCCATCCTTCTGTGTGGAATCATTAGCAGATAAACTGTCACCATGGAGCTGTTAGCTGTAATCCAACACATGAGTCCTGTTCTGTTCTGATGATCACTTCTTTAACCTTGTTGTTGTGTCATGAAGCCTGAGTTCTGAAATGTAATTTTGTTCACTTTGTTTTTTTGTTTGTTTGTTTCGTCCCAACCAATGGTTCTGCAGAGTCACGTTTAMCTATCAGAGGTTCACAATGTAGGCAAATGTGAGTCAAATCTGATTTTTTATAACCGTCTGAACAGATCTAACCCAGACCTTTTCAGTATGTGATACTGAATCAGATACATATCTGATGAGTAACCTATATGTGTGAAACTATATGTAGAAAATTACATTTACATCACATCATYGATCACATATTGATCAGATGCTGCTGCTGACTGATCCATGATGTGATGTAAATGTAACATTTTCTACATATAGGTAAAATTAATCACTGCAATAAAATAACTGTCTGTTTTTGTCACTTTTACGGTGGATTGCATCAGCTCTGTTACCTTAGAGAAGGGAAGCTTCACCAAAGTGAAACATAAATCTGTGGATCTGTGTTTGATTACTCTGCCTGGCTTTCTCAAGGACCAGGATGTGACACTAAAATCTGAATTATGGAACTGAAATTGAAAGTAGTCAAACTGAATTTTTAATAAACCAAAATACAGTTTCAAAG
>NW_013952544.1:305961-308414 GCF_001266775.1 Austrofundulus limnaeus
CACTCGTACGCACAACTTAAGAACAAATCTGTGCGTACAAACGGTTCTTGCATGAGGCCCAATCTGAGCAATTCAAATTCATTTCCCACTGGCACAAGATTTATCCCATACAACTCAAAGTGCCACCTCCTGTGTTTGGTGCTGAGTGATGCTTAACCCTCGTGACCAGCTGGGATCATAASAAACTGAAACAAAACCTTATAATTTACCTAATGTCCTCAAATGTTACTTATATCATCAAAAGTTATTTGTTTCTGTGCAAAACAACTGATYGTTTGCACAGCAGATGTCTCAGCATAGCATTCCCTCCCACTACTGCTGTGAGAAAAACAACAAACCACAGATCTAAATTTTTAATTTCCACGACAGGTTAAATCGGTTTTCACAAGTCTTAAAACGTCCCTGTTATCTCTAATCAGCCCTGAGGAACACCGCGGCCCACAAAAAGCTTCTTCCTGATCCCCGAGGGAAGGCGTTCCACAAACGGTTCACAGATAAAAAATCATCTGAGCTCCGTAAGTTGTCTCCTAAAATATTTAAATCAGCTCCTAAAACTGTTGTGGAAACTAATCGTCTCACATGGATCGATAAAGTTTTTCACAAATTTTAATCAAAACGAAAACAGTTTTTTTGTTCTTTAGTCTTTGCTTTGTGACCGAGTCCAGCTGTGTGATGTGAGAGTAAAGTTTTGTCTGTAAGGTGATTATAATATGAACTGTATGTGAGTGATTTTTTTCTTCATTTTTATATAAAACATGAGGTATAAATACAAATTTTAATGRAATTAAACATGAATAAAAACATTTAAGTGTTGTTATACCTCCTTGTCTATAACATATCATCTTACTGAGTTTGTTTTGTCTTTTTCTTCCTCCACACTTGTTACATTTTAAGCTTCTCAAACCACATTTTTACACACAGAGTACACAGCAATACTGATCCACTGAGACCATAAAGTAGTTTACCAGGMTGTTTACCATCACTGCAGGGAAACAGCACAGCACAGTGAAAGAAAAAAGAACCAGAGGAATACTTTGGGTTTGAGTTTCCCTCCGAAGTGTAGACAAACCAGGCTCTGCTTTGACACAAACATGAAATGACAGAGATGGTTGGTCTAAAGCTGCAYCTCAGACCCAAAACTTAAAAAAGCATTAAATCATTAAACTCATTAAAAGATGGCAAAACAAATGAAACTGAATCTTTTTTCCAAATATACCTTTCTAGCTGTAAACACAGTCTCTACAATTTACAACTGTGCTCCTATACTGATCAGTCCAAAATAAACTTTAAAATTTTTTTTACAAATACATCTATTAAAAATAGATTTATCTGCTTATGCAAAGCGTTTGAAGAACACAGAACTCCAGTGACAAAACAGTTTAAGGGAAGCCAGCTCAGATCTGGACACCACGGCACACCTGTCACCTCACCATCACAAACAGCTGGGGAGGGGGGCGGGGCCAACAGAAAGAACCAACATGAACAACTGGGAACAAGAAAAGCATCAATCACCTAAACCGTCACGAACGTGGAGATTTCTGTTTATAAATACAAGTAGGAAACAAACAACGAGAACAGGTGGACACGATAAGCTCGTTATGGTGGAAACAGAACTCAGGTCACCCTCACAGAAAAAATACAAAAAAGAAAAAAAAACATAACTTCATTGAAACGGCATTAAACAATACAGTGTGAATAAATACCACCCCCGTTCAGTCGTCGTGGATTAAGGCACAGRGCATGCCTACATCAAAACAGGATGGGTCTTAAAGGGGACATATCATGTAAAATTCACTTRTTTTAAGCCTTTAAATAACATTTTGTTGTTCCATATTTTCTACAACGTTTTCTGAACTATTACAGAACTGCCAAATAAGGTCTGAGCYACTACAATTTCACCGTCTTCATTTTCCTCTAGCTCAGAAAAGGGGCGGGGCTTGTGAACTTACAATACAGAGGAAAGAGCAAAGCATTGCCATTTCATTTTATAAAGAGCCCTGAAGGATTTAAATGTGAAAAAGTATGATATGTCCACTTTAAACGAGAGTGTGAAATTTATTTGCAAATCTCAGTACTGACAGAAAAGGCAACTTTTGTGGGGGGGAGTTATAAAACTTTGCTTTGTGGCATTATATTGTATGTGTGAAATCCAACTCGTATTGAATTATATTATATTGTGATTAAACACTGTTTAAACCTGTTGTTTTTAATGAAGCAGATCTTTGGCATTATGAAGATACAGATCACAATTCTTTTAAAAACCTGTGCAATTATTTGAGTGCACGTTTGTAAAAAAAAAAAAAGCCATTTTTGCCAATTCATTTCTCCTCAGTAAGCATCTTGTTGTACTCCAATGTAAGAACATGTCCGTGCACATTTCCCTTTTTTAGTACGTCATTCGTTTGTGACCTGCTGCCGCGCAAAAAAAAAAAAAAAAAAAAAAAAAAAAAAAA
>NW_013952544.1:308574-313271 GCF_001266775.1 Austrofundulus limnaeus
AAAAAAAAAAAAAAAAAAAAAAAAAAAAAAAAAATACAGCATATAATTAGCTGCTACCTGCACTGAAGCATCCCGTTCTTTTGTTCTGCACCCCAGGATTACGCCCTGATGAGCAAACAGCCGAGKGTCATGTGGAGAGCCAGAGAGGCAGGTTTTCAACTGGAAACAAATGCAGGATTTATCGGGCATCATCTCAGTTCAGCATTCTGATTCTGACAGGAGGAAGAGAGAGAGGTTTCCAAAAAACAAAACGTAAAAAAAAAAAAAAAATCTAGACATCCTGACAAGATAGCTAGCTCTGGCAAAGTCCCAAAAGTTGATGGCAGCTGGAGGGCGACATGTAAAATGGATGGAAAAGCTGGAAAAACAACAAAGGAGGCAGTGTGCAGCCCCCAGACAGCTTCTGATAAGAGGTGTGAATTTGCATTTGTTCACCCACACAGCAGCACAACAACACTCTGACACAATGACACGGCTGCGCGCAGATTTTGAACGCACAGAAACTGGTGACACCCGGGGACGGTGTGAGTGCGCCAGAGCTGAACAAATTCATGTCTGCTGTGGTTTTTTCTTGATTCTAGAGACAACGTGTGGAGAAAAGTGCTGATCTTTATGCTGTTTGAGCTCATTACTGTGCTGAAACAGCCCGGAGCTTCTGTTCTCATATATATATATTGTTTTTGTGTTACAAGAAATGTCTTGTCATGTGTGGATTTGCTGCCTCACTTCTTAAAAACAAAGTTAGCTGGTTAATTCTCACCTAAATCCACGAAATATTCTACTTTCAGGTGTTTTGAAATCCAAACGGGTACATCTGCAAAAACTGAGACTCAGTAGGAAAGGTGCTAATCTGCTCGTCAGGTTGATGGTTCATGCTGAAGTGCCCCTGGGCAAAACACAGCARCCCAGCTTGATCCCAATCTGTGAGTCAGATCTGGATGAACGGGACTCGCAGTGATCAGTAAAACTAAAGCGTGAAACTGTAAACTCTCTGCTAAACACGACAAAACAAAGATTTATGGATATTTTTAAAAAGTTTTATTACAAACAGTTTCTAGCTTTTATCTAGTGCCCAACAACCACAGCTCAGTACACAACTAAAAAGGAAACATTACAAACGTACTGAATCTTTTTAAGTCGTGCAAACTGTTCAAATGAAGCTAACAAAGACTGAGCCTGAACGTTTCCTCATCACACGTTTTATGATGTTGACTTCTCGATGGCCTTACTGTGTTTTTAAAACGAACGTAAAAGAACCTGACCTGACTCCATCAGGTTCCTCAGCAAACCTGAAGCTCTGATAGCAAACAGCTCACTACCTGCTCCGACTCAGTCTGCACAACATTCAGCTGATAAACATTCAAGATTTTCCTCAGGAGGAACTAGACGTTGCCAGAAACACAYCTGCAAATGAGCCCTAATGCTGAGCTGTGTCTGCTGGATGTGAGAACATCAGCCTGAGCTTTACCTCCATCCTCTGCAGCTTTACTCCAAGTTGCTAACACATTGTTATTTCTGCTCATTATAACAAGGTCATTATAACAAATCCTTTCAGTGGAAAGTATATTAAATGAATCCCTTGCAGCCCCGTTAACGTGAGCAAACAGAGTCTTGTTACATTGTGTTCTCTTAAACAAGGAACTTTTTGCTGTAGGTGGGCAGGTTTCATGTAAAAGCCCTGTCATAACATTTTAGACAACTTATTAATGAAAAAAAAACATGAAATTTCTAACAAAAGTTAGATATTTGATCAATTTGTTAGCATTACAGTATGTAGACACCAGTGGCGGAGCCAGACATTTTTCTCAGGGGTGGCCAGATGGGGAGCACTACTCACACAGGGGTGGCCAGGAAAATTACATGAATTTTTTACTTGTAATTTTCTGCAGATCTTTGTGTTTTGGTCATGCCTTTTACAGACAGTGACTGCCTTATAAACACGGGCATCAGAACCATTTTAAAAGTGGGGGGACATACTTTTGGGGGGTCTGGGGGTGCTCCCCCAGAAAATTTTCAACGAAATAGATGCCCTTTGCAGCATTCTGGTGTATTTTACCAGATTGTTTAACATAATTTTACCTACATAAATAAACACTTGATTTAATAATTATTTCAGAGACAGATTCTTCATTAAACTAGTTTCATTATGCTGTTTATAAACTCACTGCCGCAGCTGAGATAAGGTTAATTAATGTGATACAATTTATCACATCCAATTACTTTAGGTGCAATATTGTTTACCACCAACAGTGAATTTGAAGGGGCATTTCACTTTTTCTGATTTAGTGATAGGTCTACTCAGAACCAAAAGTGACAGAGCATCATGCAGCCTTCGTAACAGAAATGTCATCATAAGTCAGATTACATAGGCATATGTTCTGTATATAAAGGAAACTATCACTTTTGTGTCACTTCTTTGAGCTTGGTGATGTTTCAAACAGTTAAACACTGCCACCAACTGTTCAGGAGGATTATTACACCCCTGCAGTTTGTTTTACTGTGTAATGGGTGTGTACAGCAGGATGGCCAATGGGGCGGCCAAAGATTTGTCTGTGGTGGCTTGGRCACCCCTGGCCACCCCCTGGCTCCGCCCCTGGTAGACAACCAAAAGAGGCTTCCAGTTGATTTTTTTAAATTCCATCCTCAACTGAGATGTCTCCAAACATTTCATAAGTTGGCATAAATTGTCTAAAACATCATAATGTGACAGGGCCTTAACTAAAGCTACATCTCTAAATGTCTACAGGACAAATAAGAGAAACTAGGGTCACATTTTCAGATAAAACCAGCTCTTTTGATCGTAGAAGTTGCAGACCCCTGACCAAGGAGGACGAGAAAATCCAATTTCAGAAAAAGAGCAAAAGATGTTTGGGGAAAACTCTATAAAATGTAAATAAAATGTTCCTTTTTCTTAAGTATCCCATTTGCAGCTGTGCTAAAACCCTTTTCATGCTACGATATTTTTCATTCAATAACTTCAACTCAAACAGAAATAAACGAGTTTGCTCAGGTAAAACAGATCAGGGTAGGTTTAAGTTAAGTTTAATAATAAACTGAGCAGCGTTGACTCGGGGGAACACACTCATCAGGCGACAGGAAGCTGATTGATCCGGATGCTTCAGTGCAGCAGGTAGGTGAACGAGTGAAACCCTCCCTGGGCTACAGCGTGAGCAGCGGTTTGAGCTCAGTGATTGATTGCTGCGATGCGTGGACGGGGAGACGAGTGGCGAAGCAAAGTGCCGACAAGTTCAAGCGCTGTCAATCTTTTCCTCAATCAGGAAAACAGTGACTGTGGCCACGGTCAGTCACTGCTGGGTTTCTGACTGGCAGCTGCTCGACTTGTGAGAACTCAAGGTAACGGACGGCTGTTATTGATGCTGTGATTGTGGTGCTCACATTTGCWACACTCTTTTAAAAAAAAGTCACAACAGACGTTCTCAGCACAATGTCAAAACAAAACAAAAAAACATGATAGAAAAGAGTCGGATGGTTGTGCCGCTGCAGAAGAACGACGCTGCTGCAAAGAGGAGACTCAATTATGGCCCTAAGTTCCTTTATTATCCAGAAAAAAACCCTGCTTTTATTCTGAAAAAATGCTCAACAGTTCAAAGCCATTGTGTGTCGTCAGACACAGAGTCAGCGTGTCTGTTTTTTTTGCTCATTGTTGTCTTCTGATTTCTCCAGAGAGAAGGAAAAAAGCTCAGTTTTCTGTCCTTGCCYGTCACAAAAAATCCCCTAAAATGTCCTTAATCTTGTATTTGTTCAGCTCCTTCACTAACGTTCTCTTGTTAAATGGCTAAAAAAGTCAGCGTAAAAGAGGAATCCATCAGTTGAGCATCAAGGTAAGATTATTTCCGCGCAACCTGTGGCTTCGACTCAGGTTTARGTTGAGTTTTCACTCATCCGTGAAGAAAATATCAACGCCAGGTTGCGTTTATTCCCGCGCCTGTGTGTTTGTGTCTGTGTGCATGGGTCACACTGTTTCCTCCAGGCAGAGGGCTTCCACGGCGTTACTGGGTCCCTGGGCAACGCCCCCGATCACAAACAGCATGCTGGRGGTCTGCAGCAGGGCAGAGGAGCAGCGCGCCGTGGGCATGGGCGCCGCGTACTCCCAGCGTCGCTTCCCTGGGTTGTAGCTCTCCACCGAGCCCAGAGGTGACGGCTCGTTCCCTGCAACACGGAGAGCGGGAGGTTAGGATCACTGCTTCAGATCTGAACATAAGCTTTTTTATGAAATATAGAATGAGAGTAATAGAACTGTTTAGGTAGGTAAAACCATAAATAAGCCAAATTTCTTAAARACAATGACGTTTTCTTAGACTTGTTGTATTTAAAGGAAATGCATGTCACAGGCACTTTAAAGTCACTAATAAGTAAATTAAATTTCTTTATGCAAAACATTAGAAAAAAATTGATATTTATTTGAAATCTGAAGCTGGCACTGAACTCGTTGGTCCACAACAAAGACTGCTGCTGCAGAAAAGCAGCACGCTGACATTTGAAGGCCAACACCTGAAATATTTTGTGGCCCATGTGTTTAACTCACTTTCAGATGTAGCACAACATATTTGTATTCATCACTCATTGCATCAGCACCTCCTGAAAGCAAAACTGACACACTTTGCCTCTGAGGCAGGAGTGACACACACACACACACACACACACACACACACACACACACACACACACACACACAC
>NW_013952544.1:315901-317190 GCF_001266775.1 Austrofundulus limnaeus
AAGTCTCCTCTAAGAATATTACTTGAGTAAAAGTCTTAAAGTATTTAATATATTTTGTACTTAAGAATCAAAAGTAAATTTCTGACAAAAAATGTACTTAAGTATTAAAAGTAAACGTACTGAGTAAAAATGAGTGGCTAGACTTCCCAAAATGACATTTATTGGGAGTTGATACCCTCAAAAACATTATTTTAAAGGCCAAAATGACTGTATTGTCATATAAAATTTTTAATGTTAGAAAAATTAGGACGCACTACACCTGTTGCAATACACCTGTGTAAGAGTGAGTGACTTATTTAAAATAAGGCTCCCTTACATCTTCCCATAACAAAGTTATGAGAGGAAATTTTACCAAGGTTTTTCCTCACTACTTCAATATTTGTCTGTACAAAGTGAAGAGTGACACAATGAGGGAACCTCAGACGAGTTCAAGTTGATTCATAAAAGATTATGCAATCATTTATTTACACAAATTGAACAAATAATAAGTTTACACCTGATTGTGGATTTCCTATAACAGCGTCAAAGTTAAAATGAGATAAAAAACCCGCGTTCGACTTTTCTTTCACATTAACTCAGATTACTTATATAGACAGTAAACGTCAGTTCTGATGTTAAAACTAAACAATTTACTGGCACTTTCACTTAGGGTTGGCAAAGGATAGGGTAAGAAAAGATGATGAAAATTAAGGATTAGTGTTTCTGCTTTTATTTTGGAAAATCTGTGACAACCGGGCCAGCACGTCCCCTCTGCTCTCAGCTTCAACTTGACACGTCACCCACGAACACGTCAGCATTACTTGGTGATGGCTGCTCGAGCACCCCTGGCGTGAACTGTCTCACCAACGACCCTCCAGGAAGCTTGTCCAAGCTGGTCCTTGGCGAAAAGGTGTTTTAAGGTGACTTTTCGTCTGTTTCAGCCCGGCTAGAAAGATTCCAGCTGTGGTTCCGGTCGTCCTTCAAAATAAAAGTCTCCCCTCGGGAGTTGAAAACACTTTTGTGAGACTTATGTCTCCAGGTGGACAGGAAGCGGCTTGCTTCTGTCCGGTCGTCAGATTTCCCCTATTTGGCTGGATGGGTGAAATCTGAGGCCCCGGCTGTCCTCCGGAGAGAGAATCAGCCCATCTTCCCGTTTCGGCATCCAGGAAGGAAGTCCTCTGTGTCTCTCTAAGACGTCCGTGTTAGTCAGAGATCGGACGACTTAGATCCGCCCACAGGCGTTAGCAGGAGTCAGAAAGGAAAGAGAGATAAGGCTTTGCCAGACGCCAGTCAAGGTCATGCTCTGTAGC
>NW_013952544.1:318756-326666 GCF_001266775.1 Austrofundulus limnaeus
ACACACACACACACACACACACACACACACACACACACCTTGCCACTGGGATGCTCAAAGGCTTCCTGTCGCTGCTTTGATTCTCAGCTCCGACGTCACATCAATTCACCAGCAGCTCCTCCTCCTTTTGACCTCCATTCTTCTTCTTGACTGATATTCTCAGTAGCCACTCTTGTTTATCATTTTACTTTTTTTTTATTTGTTTCTTTTGAAATCTGAACCCCATCCAGCCTAATTCAGCTACTCTTCTTCGTGGTCTGGTCCTCTTTATTAGCTCTCCATTTCTCGATTTTTCTGACCTATTTTTTGATTTTATTCTTCCTGTGCTTCTCATGAAAATAGCATTATTTTATTCTGACATTTATCCTCATTTCAGCTACTTTTGCATTGTGGGGCTTATTTCTATCCTCTTCCGTTCTTCTTGTTGACTTGCGTACCAACACAAAATAAATAACCTTCACGTCCAATAAATGTTGTTTTGCTCCAACYCAGAAACAGCACAAATGACCTTTAGTTTTAATATTTTATAGAAAGAATGGGTGACTCAATACTTTGAGGTAAAACTTAAACAACATTGCCATCATTTTTTGCTAAAATACAGTTGAATAAAGTATATTTTTCAGATGCAAACATCACAAAATTGCAAAATCTTTTGAAATCCAGTGTAATTAATTYTAAATCACCATCATGTGACCATCTGTACCACAGTTCATCTCTTGTCAGGATGGGATTCATGAAAACTTGTATCTGTGTTATGAGCTGTCAATCACTGTCACTGTATCAACACAGGCTGACTGATGTGAGCCGCCGATGCAGAGCATCAACATGATCAGAACACAAAGATCCACAGGAAAAAGAAGCAGTAGATAATTCTGCTCTCGTATCGTTCWGTTGAAAGCTTCTTTTTGAGTGAGAAAAGAGAAAAACATGATAAAGTCCTGCTTGTTGTGTTTTTAGCCTCTTTTTATGGCTGTAAAATGATTATGGGACTTATTTGCACCAATTTCACACAGGAGTTACAGCTGCTCATATTATCTCAGAGCTTTCTAAGCAACTATAATCATTCCATCAAAAAATGTTATTGATTTTTAATGTAATTTTTAATTTCTTAGCTTCAGTTGAGGCAAAAATAATAAAAGTTGGCTTTACATCACATGTGTGAAATCATTCATATATAAATGAAAGCTGGTATTTATTAGCATATTATGTTTGATATATAAATGCATTTGATTTCTGAACACTGTTGTAAAGTAGTTTCATGATTGCTTCTGTTAATCAGTGTTAGAGGGATTTTTAAACACTATTGGCTTTTTAATGCTGCAAAATACTATTTACACAAATCAGCAAAATAGTTCTGATCATCTGACTGATATTAAAAAGTTCTCATATTTCATATTGATTGAAATCAGCAAAATTTAAAGATMAATTGAATATTTTAACTGGTTAGTTCACCTAATCCTAACACCTGCTCTGTCTTCAGATCAGTTCTGAGGCCAAAACCAGCTCCAGCTCTTCTACAACATAACACAAAATTGCTCCAACTCAAAGCAAAAAATTTCACCATGTTTATTTGGAAATAAATAACAAACCTCAGATGGCTTTTATATTGGTAATTTTAATCATATATTTTTATATTAAACCAGCTTTAAATTTAATATTTTTAATTGTCTTCAAATATACAAATACAGAATTAAGACTTGAATGTTAAATGTATGAACCAATGCCATACAAATACCCAGCCTCAGCCTTTTACCCAGGCAATTTCAGCTGCTTATCTACACTTCCTTTTGGTTCTGGCCACTTCCTGGGAGTAAGCTGTCACGCCGATTGGAGGTTCTCTCTAACATGTGACCTTAGACACCAATCCTGAGTTCTGATGAGAAATAATTATGTGTTGTGAAAGAATTGAAGGCGTGTTTTACTAAACGTATCACCGGAGTACACCCTGCTTAAAATGACCACTCAAAACAGACTGTACATCACTAAATCTAATAAAAATTTGATRATTTTGCAAAATAGGTTATCAGAATACACCCTGGTTCTCCTATAAAACAGTATGTGTGATGTGTTAACAACAGAATAAATTTCCTTCAGTCTCATGAAGGATGAAATGTTTTTATAAATGTGTTTACAAAATGACTAAACCTCAGGAAGTTAAATAAATGTATTTATATACTATATAAAGCTCTAACTTAGTGAATATAATTAATCATTTTAGTTCAACTAAAAGGAGTCATGTGACCAAAACCTGGGTTTCTAATTTCCAGAAGAAGGAAAGCAGGCTGATGGAATATTTGATGTATGTTGTTGAAGCATCAGAACCAATCAGAGAGATTTATGAGGAGTCAGAGGACTTCCCCCTTGTGGATTAACCAATCAGATGAATGAACTAAACTATGGCAGCTCTAAAATACAGTCTTTTTGTCTCTTGTCTCCGCCCCTTGAGGGGGACACTTGGGACACACAGCTGTGAATTCTTCTGTTCAACTTCTCTGTAATAGATTTATTAACTTTTCTGAAGTGTTTGTCTCTCATGAAAATGAACACACTTAATAATAATCCCAGCGGGACACCTACTTATTGAATATAATGAGTTCAAATTAAATCTAACTGAGTAAAATTATTAAACCGAGAAGTGCAACTTATGATACACATAATTAAATGGTGCAAAGGGACCACACATTCTGGGCACCTTCATACCTCCTATGATGTTTTTGGGTAAAGATTTGTTAAGATTTTTTATTTAATTGCTGATAAAAGCCTTGTGGGGCTGTGTTCAAATAAAACTGGCAGAAGTTTCTGTTGGATAACAAAACAACTGTGCAGAAAGAGATGTTTCATTTCGGTTTGGAAAATTTAGAAGCAAACAGTCTCACAGAAAACAGTCAGAAAACAGATTTTATTTTTACCAACATCCTGTCGTACAACACTCAGTCCTTGAATCTCCTTCTGCATCTCCTTCTGGGCTCAGAGGGCAAACAGGAAATAAAGTTTAGAACAGAAAAAAAAGATGCTCACCTAAACCCCCGGCTACGATGACCCGTCCTCCCAGGCATCCAGCTACAAAGTCGGCCCGTTTCTCTCTCATCCTGGACGTTCGAGTGGGTTTGATCCAAATACCTGCCAAAGATCAGGAGGAAGGCAATCAGCATGCACTGTCTACAGTTCTGCAAGCAAATATACCATATAAAGAATATTTAGTTCAAGCATGAAGCTTTTTTTTAAAACCAGAAATTTTTTCACATTAAATGAGTTTACAAATGTTTTTTTTTCAAAATAAAACTATTTGACTCTAAAGAATAAAAGTTGAAACAAATCCAGCAAGTCAGAATTATTACAAGCATCACAGAAGAATGAACAGTTTCAATATGTTTTCATTGTTAATGCAGTGAACACTCTCTATAGTAAGCTGCAATAAAATACAGTTTGGTAATTTACTCAGCATAGAGGCCTTAAGGGTGTTCTTTTATTAAGTATTTGACAGAATGTCAAAACTTCTAAAAAAAGATTAAGTAAAAGTATTACTTTGTTTGACAATCCTATCTAATAAAAATTTAAACAAAGGCAGACAGCTGAAACCATGAGGAAAATATAGAAGGAAAAAAATGAAGGAAATATACAATATGAAGAAGAAGACCTGCCCCAGGAGCTCCACAGCCCTCTGCTCCTTTTCCATAAAACCCCAAACAGATTAAATTTCTATATTTGGTACCATGACAGGAGGTGACACATCCCATTCTAACGGCACTTAGTCTCTGTTCTAAAAGACCCGGTAAGAAGGAGCTGCAGGTGTACACAAATGTYATAAACCACATGAAGAAATGTTATTAAAGGGATCCCCGATTAGTTGTAACATTAGACTTTATATGATAAACACATACTTTAACTGTAAAATAAAGACTGTAAAATARTGTAGGATGTTCAGTTTTTATCATTTTTAAACTAAAAGTTTTAAAATATATTACACGGACGGGGCCATTTTATTTACACGCAAAGCATTCTGGGTAAATGATGACATCAACTAGGTCATCGGCTGAGCGAGCTATATCCACCCTGAAGGTTAATCTTGGACAATATCTGATGATCGACTCTTTTAAATGAAACCAGAGAGCGTTGACAGAGAGGAGAAGGTAGAAATGACTCAGCCTGGAACTGAAAATATGGATGGAGGACAACAGAGCTGCTTCATGGAAGAAGAACCTCAGTTTAGCCTGTTAGCTTTAGCGTTAGCCCCGACGCTATCACCATATACACGTATTAGCTCAGCGCTACACATTCTCCTCTCGTCACTGAGGTCCTCCATCCACATGACAGAGAGGAGAACGCAAACGTGACTCAGTCTGCAACTGAAAATATGGATGGAGGACCTTAGTTTAGCTTTAGCTATATAAGGCAATATAGTGTCAGGGCTGGTGTGAAGGCTAACAGGCTAAGATGAGGTTCTTCTTCCATGAAGCAGCTCTGTTGTCCTCCATCCATATTTTCAGTTCCAGGCTGAGTCATTTCTACCTTCTCCTCTCTGTCAACGCTCTCTGGTTTCATTTAAAAGAGTCGATCATCAGATATTGTCCAATATTAACCTTCAGAGTGGACATAGCTCGCTAGCAGCCTCGCACCGAGGACCAAGTTGATGTCATCATTTACCCAATACAAGAAAATACAAGACAGCCCCTCTTAAAACTGAAAAAAAAAAAAGCCAATTAAAAATAGATTATAAATGTCAGATGAGTGTTTAAGTATGATTTTCAACCCTTCTGGTAAAAGAAAACAAGCCAACAACTGTACTTTATTYTAAAATGGCATTTAATTTATAACATACTGTATGTGGTATTTGTAACAGTTCCACCTTTTTATGTCAATATGTGTCAGATTTGAATTTACCCCAAAAAATCAGACTCTGCTGATGCGTCGGCCCAACAAAAACACAGAGTAATATTTTATCAGCACAACTGCCCAAACCAAGGAGCCAGCCGCAGACAATGAGCAGATAATTACATCAGCAGAGTACGACCTTGGCTCYAACTGCCTCAAAGTACCGGAAAAAGACGTCACCGGGTTTTATTTTTAAGTGAAGCCTTTTTATTTACCGTCAGTGAGCTCGTCATGGGACATCCATGTTTTTTTATTTATCCACATTCAAGAACTTATTATTTTTATTTCAAGGTCACTTGGAAGGTGTGAAGGAAATAAAACATTTTCTCAAAAATCATCTTCATGCCTTTCAACAGCAAACTGTGCAGGCTGAGCTGAAAAGCCTCTTGTGGATGTGTTCGAGGGACAAAGGTCACCTCAGATAAATGTAAAGGGGAGAACACTGCTCCTGCTACTGGAGAAGCATCATAAAACTGTACGGACGCGTGAAAGAAAAAACGGGATGAAATCAAATTTGAAATGAAGTCTGTGTGTGAATGTGTGTGAATGTGTGTGAATGTGTGTGTGCATGGGTGAATGTCTGAAGTGTAAAGTGCCTCGGGGTCCAAGTGGGCTTGATAAGGCGCTATATAAGTTCAAACCATTAACCATTTTACGTAGTCAAAGCCTTTTTTTTTTCTTTTTTTTTACTTTTGCTGAAAAGTAGTGACCAGTAACACAGTTACCATAGAACAGTGGTTGTAACGACACTGAAAGACACTGGTAAATTTACAAAAATAAAAACAGTTTTTCCTCTAACTTTTTTTCCCCACCAGCTTCTGAACTGCTCATATTTCTCTCCATGCATCATCACCCAGGAGAATTAACAGAAGGCATCCTATTGTTGGAAAATCCCATTCATCCACATTCCTGCTATTGGGTTTTAACAAAAAAGAGGAGAAAAGCAATCCTGAAATGAAAGAATTAACACGTTTTTAAATGAGGTCCTTCACCCTCAGAAACTCGCTAAAATCAAACAAAGTGATTTCCTAAACTGTGAAAAGTCTTGAGAGAGATTTGTTGTTGTTGTTTTTTTCCTCAAGATGCACAAACGTGTTTTGGAGCTGGCTGTAGAGAAGTGACAGAGTTGCAGTGCAGCTAAATGTTAATCTTTGTGTCAGAGCTGGGGTGGGAGGGAGGGGGGGGGCAGCAGCTCTCTAATAGATATGCTGCCTGCAACAAATCTGCTATTCAGCTGTGGAAAATGGAGAAGCCAGATAGCATGCAAATACCGGAAAAATCTATGTGGAGACAGAAGATGGGAGCTGAGCTTTGAAACAAGCACGTAGCTTGTAACTCGTGCTGTTCTCTTTTCTCTGCGCTTTGTAAATTAGTCGACAAAGCCACATATRGACGGCTGCACCCAAAATTTAAGCTCAATTTTCTTCCGCTTATTAAAAATTTGTTTTGAATTTTAAGTGTGAGATAAAAACCTTAACCCAAACACCTTAAAACATAAGTAAATTATCTATTTTAAAGCTATACAAAATGACCCATCTTATCGACACAAGGATCAAGTCTAAAAGTGGGATGTGGGGAAACAGGCAGATAAAGTGTTTTGATTAAAACATTTGCAAAAAATTGCATTTTGTCAAAACTTAAATAAATCCTTATGGATCATCTGAATGAACTGTCTGAAATATGATTAAAAAAATCGAAGCATGTTTTTTGAGCAGTAGCAACAAAAAAACTGATTTTAAGCAAAAACATCTTAAAATCTTTAGTTAGCAAAGTTTTTGTTTCTTTCCCGCTTTACTATTTTGTTTCCTCTTTATAATGACTTCTAAAACAATCCTCATTAAAATGACATAAAATTGGGATTCAGACCAAATATTTATGTATCATTGTAACCAACAAGACAAATTAAGTCATGTCTCTGGATCTGCTGATATCAGYATGATCCAGGTATCAAACTGTAGCTTTTAAAGCAGGAATCTGAAAATGTAATTAGGTCATTTTGACCAAATTTGACTTAATTCTCATTTCGATGTGATGGGTCACATATTTTCTGTTTTTATTCATAATAAAACTCCGAAAGTTATTATTAAATCTACAAACCGAGCAACTTGGCTGCCAACTCGGCAAACACAAAAATGGCTAAAGTATATTTCAGCCAATTTCCTAAACATTAAGCCAGTAACGCACAGCTGAGAGTTAACAATCACCACACGTTGCACACGATCTTTGCAAAACTGTTCATGAAACATCAGACATATATTAATAAAATTCAGAAACCATTACTGGATGAACATCTATGGAGCTGTCAACACTTGTCAACATTAAAATACAACAGAGTGGCTTTAGCTCAGTTAATTAAACAGATAATTAGCTGAATGTGATTCTAGTAAAGTCAATTTATTTAATTTKTCTCTTTGCTAACAGACTTCAGACTAATCAGATGATTTATTTTGATTCAGCTCTTCCTGTAAACTCTGTCTATATTTCTGCAATTTATTTTTTAAGATAATGAAAATGTGCCTTATAATGAATTCTGATTGGTGTGAACAGATTTATTCCTCTCAGCTAAATATGAACAAACTCTTTGGGTTTGAAGCATTTTGTTGAATTCTATAACTATGCTAAACATGTAAAAAAATGACAAACGAGTTTTCCACCTTTATATAAATAAAAAAGTCAATCTATGTGACAGAGAAACGCTTTGTGTTTTGAGCCGAGGTGATCTCTTTGTGTCTCACAAAGCTTGTCTGGRAGAGCGACCCAGACCATTCTCCCATGGAAAAAAAAGAAGAAAAAAAAKCATTTTTCTCTGCCATTTTAATCTACAAGAGAAAAAAAGATGAGTCACTTCGAGGAGGAACTGCTGCCATTTGTCAGCACAAATTATTAATTCTGTTATTCGCGCCGATGACAAAGTTTTGTGGAGAGAAACGAGGCAGTGATTTACTTTGGCTGAAATTTTTGGACCAACTGGCTGCAGCAGCTGCTTACACACACACACACACACACACACACACACACACACACACACACACACACAC
>NW_013952544.1:326685-332097 GCF_001266775.1 Austrofundulus limnaeus
CACACACACACACACACACACACACACAACGACACACTCATGTTTGCCCAGCTATCCATTTGGGGACATTCCATTGACTTCCATTACATTTCCACAGCCTAAGCCTGACCACAAACCCTAAGYCTAACCTCACAGGTACCTACCTGACCCTAAAACTAACCTAAACTCAATTCACAGCTTGGGCCTAAACCCAACCCCCAACCCACCAATGGCATTTAAACCAAATGGGGACTCGACTTTTGTTTCCAAATGCACCAGTTGTCCCCAAATGTAGGATTTTTGTCTTAAAATTGCCCCCAAATGTCACCAGAAACAAACCCACATTCACACACGCACACACACTGTGTGTCTGTGGCGGTGCATGCAGGCAGGCAGGCCGTTTGAGTGGCATGTGGGGCAGATACATGTCTAGTGGACTCAGCTGGAAAAGAGGAGAGGGTGTTTATTTAAAGCTCAGAATCAATTCTCCCGTTTTGCAGACATTTCACTCCGTTCCCATGACTCTGCTGAAAAGGACCAACGCAGAGCTTTAGAAAAGGTAAATAACATGAAACCAGCAGTGCGCACACAGCTTGTAGACAAATAAAAAAAAGCCAAATCAATGTGTTTGCATGTAAGCACACAGATAAGCAAATTGTGACATGCATGAAGGTAATATTCTGCACACAAAAGCTCTTCATCAGTAGCAGCATGTCTCCACCTCTTTCCAAATGACATCACAAGGGGGAAATTGGAAGATGGAAGGAAGGAAATGAGGTGGTAATGACAGCTGCTTCCCTCCAGGAAACCAATCAGATATGTGTCCAAGTACAGCAGACAGAAATCAGACGTCCACTCAGAATGGGATCACAGCCAACACAACTGTTAGCAAACACTTCCTACAATTCCTAAAAGTGTTTTCTATTATCTGCACACAGTGAGACCATGGTTCCAATGACAAAACAATAAAAACTCATCCCAACAGATGAGATGCTGAAGAAACGGAGCAAGTCTGACAAGAACTGGACTGTGGCCTGCTAATCTCTGGGGGTGGGAAACACTGGGCTGACCACCTTAAACTTCAAAGTTCAGCTCACTCCGATTCAAACTGAATTAATTTCATGTTTGTACCTTAAAGCTTCTGAACCAAAATGTAACATAAAATGATGTGTTACATTTTTATGAGAACAAATCTTTTAATAAATAGTTCATTTTCTACTTGAAAATAGATTTATTTAAACAAAATGTTCACTCAGATAAACCAAAGATGAAATCTGTCATGTTATTTTGGTCTCGGTGTGTGAAAATGAAACTTGTTTTAGTTTATCAAACCATCCAGTGTCCATTATGATGTTAAAAATAAAGATTTTTCACTCAATAAAGGCTTGAAGTAAAATAAAACTAGATACCGCACAGTGGTAGCATATATGACCCCCGCACGTAAAGCACCAATGCACCAGAACTCAGAACAGATTTATTGTTTTGTGTGGGGGTCTAACYGGGTGAGGGGGTCATTGGTGGGCCCGATGGATTATCAAAGCTAAACAACAAAAAAGAAAAAAATCTGAAGCTCCTGTGATGAATAAGTTATAAGTTATAAGCATTTTTGTATGTCCAGACACCCTCWTTTTAGATGGAGCCCCTCCTCAAATATGGGGTCTATTGTAAAACTGTTGGGTAGCTCAGTGTAGGTCGGACACATCTACATTCCTGCCAAATTTTATGCTGATCAGTGCAGCTATTTCTGTGCTATGGTGAGATAAAATAAAATAAAATAAAATAAAATAAAGTAAAATAAAATAAAATAAAATAAGGATCAGTGCCTCCAAATCCAAGACCATGGTCTTGAGCCGGAAACCGGTAGGGTGCTTTCTCTGGGTCGGGGAGGAGGCCCTGCCCTAAGAGGAGTTGAAGTATCTCAGGATCTTGTTCACAAATGAGGGAAGAATGGAGCAGGAGATCGACAGGTGGATTGGTGCTGCGTCTGCAGTGATGCGGGAGCTGTACCGGTCTGTCGTGGTGAAGAGAGCTGAGCCAGAAGGCAAAGCTCTCGATTTACCAGTCGGTCTGCACCCTCATCTATGGTCATGAGCTTTGGGTAGTGACCGAAAGAACGAGATCACAGATACAAGCAGCTGAAATGAGTTTCCTCTGCAGGGTGTCTGGGCTCTCCCAGATAGGGTGAGAAGCTCAGTCATCCAGGAGGGACTCAGAGTAGAGCCGCTGCTCCTCCACGTCCAGAGGAGCCAGTTGAGGTGGTTCATCTGGTTAGGATGCCTCCTGGACGCCTCCCTGGTGAGGTGTTCCGGGCACTTCCCACTGGGAGGAGGCCCAGAGGAAGACCCAGGACACGRTGGAGGGACTATGTTTCTCAGCTGGCCTGGGAACACCTTGGGATTCCCCCAGAGGAGCTGGTCCAAGVMMCTGGGGAGAGGGAYGTCTGGGTCTCTCTGCTTAGACTGCTGCCCCCGAGACCCGACCCCGGATAAGCAGAAGAAAACAGTTGGACGGACAGACGAAAATAAAATAAAATTAAATACAAAAACATGCTTTGTGTGTGAGTGATTAAAGGTAAAACATACCCGTTAAAAGGTTGATTAACTCATAAGCGATTCATTTTTTCATATTGTGTTTTGTTATGATTATTCCATTTTAAAAAGTATTGCTAAGCTGGTACGAAAGTTATAAATACTATGTACAATATTTACAGTTCAGTAAGAGTTTGATGATTTTTGATCAACTGCTTTTGACTGAACTGATTTGCGACTGCACAACAGAGGTGRTGCAGCTTATTATTGAATAAAGTGTAAGAGAAAAGACATTGGTTGCATCTCTGTCTTTCATTTTAGCTTAAAAGTAACCGCCTACCTCTCCCAGCTCACCAAAGCAGAGGGTACAACATGTGGGGGGTCATAATAATGAAAATATTAAGGTTTTAAGGTAATTTTAATGGTAATGGTCGAAGGTGCAACATTTTACTTAACTTCTGTTTTGTAGTTTAAAAGCACAACAGGGTTTTTTTATGTTAACACATCCACTGTTCTCTCTTACATTTGTCCTCATAAATAACCTCCTGTAATTGTGTAAATGTATTCATAGAGAAATTCAAGCAGAACAGAAAAATGACTCGCATTACGGGAATACAATTTTGTATTATCTCATCTACAAAGTCATATGTTCTCATTACAGCGTCCAACTTTCAGAGCACAACAGCACAGCGTGTGACTCATCAGAGGCGGGGTCCAACAGAAAAAAGAGGAATGTTTGTAAAAATACCCACGAGGTTAATCATAGTCAGAGGGGTTTTCCTGCTCTGACATCCTTGGCTGGGTAAGATCAGTTTTTAYATCGTGCACGCAGCCGTATGTTCCACCAGAACTGCATCTGCTGTCTGACAGCAGCCATGATGAATCTACAACGACCTGCACACGCGGGCCGGAGCAAACGTCATCCGGGTGAAGCGAGGACGCGAGAGACGCTTTTAAAGCGTCAGCAGTCATCTGGTCACAGAAAGAATGGCAGCAACGTTATGGTGAACGTTACACATGCACAGGAAAATAAGATGTTTAAACATGATGACGCACACATGAGCGATGCAAACAAACATGTCTCAGGCCAATCACGTGTTCGATTACTGCCGCAGCAAAACGTCACCGCTGCATGCAAAGGCTTGTTTTATTTACAAAAACTTCTGCTGAATATATAAAAAGTTTTCAAAGAATATGATTCTTGTATGTAGGAGAGTATTTATGTTGAGTGCCAAACTTTGGAATAAATGTAAACATCCCAACAAAGTTGTATAAATTACATAAGAAGTTAGTTTCACAAAAAAAGGGAAAAAGTAAACATGAACAAGCTTCTGTCATTCTGGTCTTTATCTCTCTCTTTTTATATCTATAAAGAAATAATTACTATTAGTAGTAAATATTACCTCTTCATTAAATCACAAATCTAAGCTTCTGAAAAAAATACTTCATCACCTTTGCAGTTTATTTCACACCTCAACAGTTTTGAAACAACTCCATGAAGGTAAATATGTTTCAAGAGCTACCTGCAAAAATGTGATTCACGGCTCCTAAAAGTCTGATTTATGGGAGCTGTGAATCTGTAGAAAAAAATTGCAACAGCAAAAAAGATTTATACAAAAAGTCAGAAAAAATGGTTACAAATGTGTAAAATTACATTTACAGAAATATAAGCGTTACAGACTCATAATTCATTTATGTATGTGTATTTTTACCTATCATTTAAATACAACTGCAACATCTCCAATCTGCTGCTACGAGCGCTCATCTCCTCCTGTGCATGTGTGACTCTTTCGTACGAGTGCAAAAATTTATTTCTGCATGTAAAACTTTTGAAACACATATTCCACCTATCTCTGAACTAATGGAATTAAACTGAAATAAATTGCAGGTTGCAATAAAATAAACTAAAACTTCTTTTTAATAAAATAACAAACTACCTTTGTCGTGGAAATCTTTATTTTACCTAGACAGAAACACGAGATCCAAGAATAAAAAGTACTCCGTGAAAGGTCAATCGGGATTTATTGCAACAACAAGACACACATCATGTCACAGGACAGTGGTGCAAAATGTGTGCAGCGAGGCAGTTTCAAATATACACATTTATACAGAATGTTATCCAAACAGACAAAACTGGGCCAAGGAGAGAATGAGGTTTGATAAACAACAACAAGAATGATTACTTCTAAACAGATAGACTTGATCTTAAAACACTTTGTCRAAGAGAAAACAGAAAATAAAGAGTAAACTCATAAAACATGATGACATTTTAAAGTAAGCAAAAGAGGTCACTGACTCTTGGCCTGAGAAGAAATGTAAGACTTTAAAGGATAGTTTATTTTTCCAAGACAACCTTTTTAAGTGTAACTATTCTTTTTACTGTGTGACGACAATATTCAACATTGCTATCAAAAATGTTTCTCTGTGTATAACGGGTTTAAAAACATGAAAAACGTTCTGAGAGGAAATACGACACCTTTAATTCTCACTTCTTAGCATTTATGTGAGAGCCCATTCAAAAATCTGTCCAATATGCTGGCAGCGTTTATTCTTTTTTCCATTCTGTGCCGGCAACCCACCCCATGCAGTACTACTGTGGCCCACCCCCAAGAGCTGCGACCCCCCACTTCTGTGTGTGTGTGTGTGTGTGTGTGTGTGTGTGTGGGGGGGGGGGGTGACGAGGGAGATAAAGAAAATGGATGGATAATTGGATGGATGAATTGATGATAAACTGGGGGTCCTGCTAGTTTTGCTGGTGTGAGACAAACAAACAAATCTGTCATTTGTTTCACAGTGCAACTGAATTTGCACAATAGAGACAAAAAATCACATTCACTCACTGAGACACACACACACACACACACACACACACACACACACACACACACACACACACACACACACA
>NW_013952544.1:332107-336821 GCF_001266775.1 Austrofundulus limnaeus
CACACACACACACACACACACACACACACACACACACACACACACACACACACACACACACGCGCGCTCGTTAACATTCACCAAGAGGCAGTCGCTGCATTGCAGGTCAGGTGAATAGCACTCCACAATTGATTACATATATCAATACTTTAATCTGCATCAGCTGAATTCTTCATGTTCAAAGCAAAGGAATAAAGTTTGCAGCTCACAGAACTTTAAAAACTCCTTCACTGCAGCAACAGACAGGATTCTGTGAAGACCAGGCAGCTGAATGTTTACCTGCTGAACGAGACAGGATATAACCTGGCTCACTCTGAAGCTGCTCCTGGACAAAGTGATTATTGCAGCTCAGTCGTATCCAGAGGGGCTTTAGGGGGCATTCTGGCTCAAAATAGGAAGTAGAGGAAGACACAGCCTGCAGGGTTTTATGAGGTATGCTAATGAGCATCTTTGGCTTCTGAGTAATCTTATAAATATTCATGTTTTGTGGGTGGTACTTGTACTGCATAGAATAGAAACCTTTAATCTTCAGGCGAGTGGACTGTGGGGGGATAAAACATAAACAAAGTGGGCACATTAGGATGATGACTAAATGAATATGTACCTGAAAATACAGATAAAGTGCTGTTCTAAACCAACTTTACTGCTTTGACCTAAAATTATCCTGTCATGGCAACATCAAAGTGTTTAGATAAAAGGGTTTCCACATTATTTAACATTTAATTTATTTATGCAAAATTAACATTTTTAAAAAATAATTTTGCTTTAAGGTATCACATAAAATTTACATTTTGGTGTTATTTACCTAAATTATTACAACACAATCCTAATGTCTGTGGAGCTAAGGGAGCAGTGCTCTTTTAAGCTCTAACAAGCTTTCCATGACCTTCAGGGAGGGAAAAAAAGGGTCAGGGATATTTATGAGCGTTTGAAAGGATTTATTAAGTTCTCAGAATTATGTGAAACTAAAGAGCACTCGAAGAGCGAATCTTCTTCCAAGGGCAATGTCCCATTTCTGAGAGTTAAAGGGAAATAGAGACGTGCAGCAATTTTTAATGTGCTGTCTGCCGTGAACAATGTGAGTGCACGGGGATGACCATGTTAAATGTAGCCTAACATGTGTGTAATGCATTAACAGTCTGTGCAGAAACTTCCACACATTTTATTTTAAATCCTCATTTTTAGAGGATTTATGCAGAGCAGCAGCAAACATGATTTTTACTGCTGCAGGAAAATAAAATATTGATAAAATAGGCTTTGACAGCACAGGCTGCTTTTACTTTTATGAAAATATTTTTTTCAAAATGCTCAGTTCTCATGGAGAAAATATCTAATTACAGCTTTTTAATATTAGCAAATATAAAAGATGAGTTGCAGCAAAGTGTATGGTCCAATAGCAACAATAAAACTACAAAAACAAAACTAGATACTGTATATTGGTAGCATATATGACCTCCGCAAGTACACAAAGCACCAATGCACCAGTGCTCACCAGAACAGATTTATTGTTTTGGGTGGGGGGTCTGGGGGGGGGGATGCTCATTGGTGGGCCCATTGCCTTTATCAGAGCAAAAAAAAAAAATAGATACCGCATAGCAGTAACATAATGACCTCCACACGCACAAATGCACCAGAACTCAGAAGTCTTTATGCCTAATAAATGTTATGCTACTAGGTGCATCCCAAAATTGTAGTGGTTTGGGTGGGGGTCATTTTTTTGGTGGGGGGGGGGATTGGTTGACCTGATGGATAGCCCTCATCAGAGCTAAACAACAAAAGCAATCTGAAGCTCCTATGTTTAATGGTTTTTGAGCTAAAACCCTTTTTGTATGTCCAGATGCCCCTTTCTCAGATAAATTGGGGGTTCTGGGGGGTGGGGGGCACTGATTGGTGGGCCTGATGGATAGAGCTTCATCAGAGCTAAACAACAAAAGAAATCTGAAGCTTCTATGTTGAACAGTTTCTGAGTTATAAGCATTTTTGCATGTGCAAACACCCCCTCTTTGAAAGGAGCCCCCTCCTCAAATATGGGGTGTATCGTAAAACCGTTGGCTGGCGCAGTGTAGGTCGAACTCATCTACAGTCCTACCACATTTCATGTTGATTGGTGCAGCCGTTTTTGTTTTTGTGCTACGGCTGACCAAAAATCACTGGAGGAAAAAAAACAGTACAAAAATAATATGACTCCCGCTTGCGCTTTGCGTGCGGGGTCATAATAAATAAAAATCGAAGCTCCTATGTTGAATTGTTTTTGATTTATAAGCATTTTTGTATGTCTAGACGCCCTCTTTTTCTAAGGGGTGGAGGTGGGGGGCTCATTGGTGGGCCCGATGGATAGCCCTTCATCAAAGCTAAACAACACCAAAAAAAAAAAAAAAAAAAATCTGAAGCTCCTAGCATTTTCCAGACATCCCCTATTTAGATGGAGCCCCCTCCTCAAATATGGGGTCTATTGTAAAACAGTTGGCTGGTGTAGTGTAGGTCAGACTCATCTACAGTCCTGCCAAATATCATGTTGATCGGTGCAGCCGTTTCCGTGCCACGGTTGACCAAAAATCAATTTAAAAAATAAAAAAATAAACAGTACGAAAACATGATGAGCCCTTCTTTGAGTGCGGTGGTCATAATAAATCTATATATTTATGTTCACATATGCAAGGATTTTAAATGCCACYCCACATTCTGGCCTCTGTTTGACCAGAAAGGACAGTGTTTTTGTGAATGTCCGCACATTAGACGGACGATTACAAAACCACTGAAARAGCCCAGCTTCCTGATGTTTTCAGCCCTGGACAAACATCAATTCACACAACTTTGCATCGTTTGGTCTGAAAAGAGTGACAACAGCACACGCTGGGAAGACAGGCATCCCCGTGACAGCACAACCTTCCAAACAGCAAGAGAAAAGAAGCGAAGAGGAGGGGGAGGAAAATCCATCGATATTCAAACATCAAATGCTGAAATGTGTCACGTTGGTACAGGGAGAATTTTTCAATAGAGAGGGTAAACATGACAGGAGGATGATTCAGAGAGAAAAAAAACAAGTTTGTGGTTCAAAAGGTCTACCAACAGTCGGTGGGATTTGAGACCTCCGTGGCTTTCCCCCAGCGAGGAAGAGTTTTTCTCATCTGCACGCCGTATTCTTCTGCAGACTCTACTTCAATAACCCAAGACTAAACCAGCAGGAGGCCTGGTACTTTTTATGTCTTTGCAGTCACAGCATAAAACCAGGACTGTGTCTGGCTTAATAACCAGTGACATCAGCAAGAGGGGGATCCAACAGGGGTAATGACCAGCTGTTAAAATCATCCTGCCCCTCTATTAGCTCCACTATAGCCAGACAGTCTTACCACAATTTACACTGCTCTCCACTCCAGCATGACCTCTGCAGTGATAAATGCACCTGTTAAAAATCAGTGAGACCCAGTGTCCTCATATGAGGACACCTTTTATTGCAAAAAACACTTCCACCATGAAAGAGGGTGTATTCACACAAATCCTGTTTAGTCCAATTTAATCAAATTCTAGTCCGTTTGCCTCGAAAGTACAGTTCCAGTCTGGTTTGGGGAGGTGTAAATGCGTAATCCAGGACTATTCAACTGGTGGCCCGTGGGCCACATCTGGCCCACAAGTGACCAAAGTTCGGCCCGCCAATTGGTTCATTCATCTCTTAAGCCCAAACCCCCAGTTTTCTACTTTAATTAATTTAAGTTCTTTTAGTTAAACATAAACATGTTTGGTATCTACAGAAATGTCAGAATCTTGGCTAGAAGCTGGTAAAAAAAACCATCACAATGAACAGCCAAGACAGTTAAAACTGCAAGCAGTTGAAGATAAAATTATGAAAAGGGAAAATAAAACTGGTTTAAAAATTTGGGAAGTCAGAGATGTCAAAATATTATTTGTGYTAAATAAGAGGAATAATGTGTTATTTTTGTTTTTGTGGTTTTATTATCACTACTTTTGTTACATAGGGTTCTACATGTTGTATTCATGATTAAATGCAGCAAAATAAACTATTTAAATAGTAACAGATCTTTGTAATACTTGGTTTATTTACATAATGACTTTAATTGCTGGAGGTTCTGCCCCTCATCTGTTGGCCTGCAGTAACTGTGGCCCCCGGAGAAATTTGGTTGAATAGCCCTGGAGTAATCCAAGTCTGATTCGGAGCAGGGTGTTTGTTTGGCACATTTTCCAAAACCAAAAAATAAATCCTACAACCACTAAAACCTGACATCACTTCATGTTTGTTTACATTTTGTGAAGAAAGAAGTTGCGCTCCATGTCTTCTTCTGAGGTTTTCATGTTGATTCCTTCAGTGGTTCTTGCTGCAGCGCCCCCACAGGCGAGGGAGGGAACAACTTGTTCACAGGATTTAGTTTGTTTGACAAAGAGCAGTGTGAATGAATCACACCAGCTGAAAATGTAAGCAAATCTTGCAATTTTGGTCCCCAATCGAAACGAGACTATCAGGTGTGAATATGACCAGAGTCTAGTTGTTCATTTTATTAGATCCTACTAATCCCATGTATTTTGGAGAAAGAAGAAATTTGCATCACACAAAAGCTTATGATACGAGTATTGTGATTACAGAGAGGAAGGCTAGCTCAGTCTATTCAAGACTGTTAGCAATGACCTTCCAAAAATATTGAAGTATTCAAAAATTTTAATGTATGCTGATGATACTGTTCTTTTTTCGTCTGATTTCAAT
>NW_013952544.1:338557-347454 GCF_001266775.1 Austrofundulus limnaeus
TTTCCAATATTTTTTTTTACAATAGACCCCATATTTGAGGAGGGGGCTCCATCTAAAATGGGGGTGTCTGCCCAGTACCCTTTTTTTCTAATCAACACATGGTGCAAATTAAAGACCTAAAAAACTCTTAGAAAGTATTAATTTTACACGTCGTCACCTTACATGATGGTGTTACAGACTAAGATCGCTTTATGAAGRGATCTTTTTGATCTTTTACTCACTTTGGACAAACTTTGAAAACAAGAATATGTGCAAACTCATGTGGTGCTGCAATGTCTTGGAGTGTGTGCTGTGAATGATTCTGACAGCTGTTATAGTCACTGAGGTAAAACAGTGTCTGTGTAGGCTGGGGTGTTTTAGCTGTGGACGCCATATTGAATCAGTTGTTAGATTTCAACCTAATAATTACTTTCAGAAAGTTTTTTCAAAATCTTTTTAGTAATTTATGAAATATTTTCCTAATAGTTCAGACAAATGAACATACATGAACATAAAAACAAAAATTATCGCTTTTTATTCCAAATAAATACAAAGCTCTTAACAGCTGAGCTGCTTGTCTGCCTTATATTTATTAATAAATGATAAATAAATAATGGAATTGGGTTTTTAAAATGTTTGGATTTTTAGGTCGCCATGAAACCTGTCAACTTTTCTAAARAAGTTTTGCTTTTCCATTCTTCAGATATAATCTGATGTAAGGTTTATGCAGCGTTACGTTCACTTGCAAAGTGTCCTTCCTAAAGGTTACTTTTAAATATTTATTCATTTATTAATCCAGCATTCACATTATACTCCCYCCTATTATTTGTCTATTTCAACATTCTTTGTGCTTTTTTAGCCATTTATGCATCAAAACATTGAGCTCATTTAGGAGGTGGAAGCTTGATGGAACATAGTTTTTCTTTTCTTTTTTTTAACTATACCCTTTTAATTTTTTTACATTTGTACTTCATTTAATAAAATTTCACCAAAATGACACTGATTGGTTTTCAGATCCACCCACATAAAGCAAAACAGCATATTTCAGAGTGGCCTTTTATTGTGGCCAGCCTAAGGCACACCTGTGCAATAATCATGCTGTCCAATCAGAATCTTGATATGCCACATGAACGGTGGYATGGATTATCTCTGCAAAGGAGAGTGCCCCCCAACACAGATTTACACAAATGTCTGAACAATATTTGAAGGACGTATGTCTGTTGTGTTCATAGAAAAACGCTCAGATCTTTGAGTTCAGCTCATGAAAAATGGGAGCAAAAACAAAAGTACTGCTTTTATATTTTTGCTCAGTGTAAATTAGGATCTCTCCAGTTCATTTATTTTATTTTTATTTCGACAAACTGAAACTGTTTTAATTCTTAGTTARCATTCTGCTACTTTTAGCATTTAGCTAGCCTTTAGCTTTTTAACTTTGCTCTTTGTATCTGCTGTCTGCTTCTTTTGATTTTAGCTTATGTTTTTCTTCATTTATCTTTCAGCTAAAGTTTCGCTCAGTTTTTAGCTCCTGTATCACCTATTTTAGCTACTGTTCTTTTAATTTTAACTCAGTTTCGGCTTCTTCAGATAATTTCCTTTCCTTCCTGTCCTTTACATAATTTTCTTTAGTTGCATTTTGGTTCTTGTGCTTGTTTCACTTTAATTAGAGAAAGTAAATTATCTTGTGCACACTTACTGATAAAATTGATGATTGACACAACTGGTCTCCCTCATGATCATACATTATTTGCTCACTTTTTACATGTTTACAACGTCTGCATGTGACACAATAAACTTAAACAAACTGCCTACACTTTAAAAACAACTACGTATACTATCATTCAATCCACAATGGATGCAGCACTTTTATTTTATTTTGCTTTTAGCAGCCCATGATATTATATCTTTGTCGCAGAAATGACTCACTGACAGTTAGAAGCGGAGCCTCCATTAACCCTGAATGTCTCTGTGCTTTTACACAGCACCGATTGCTGACGTGCAGAACATTTAAATGCAAATCACTTGATTAAAGGATCTCAGTAACTTTAAGAAATGAACAGGTAATGAACCTGCTCAGTTTCTTCACAAACTTACAGGGTTATAACCTCTATTAAAGCACATAATCACACAACAAAGTCTTTTATATTAACAAACAAGACTAGTTTTTATGAATGATCTGAATCACTAAATCAAACCTGAAGCTGCGTTTCCCTCTCCTGTTGATTTTCTTGCTCTTTTAGTGCTTCGTTCACTTTGTARGAAAATTGTTGATGCGATTGTTGTTTCTTTGATGGCTATCCTCACCGTCCTTTCATCTCTTGCTTCCAAGATCTATAATCTCAGTATGTCAGTCACAGTGTTAATGCCCCGGTACATCAGTAAGAAAACACTCAAAGGAACAGAAATGAAAAACGGGGARTGACAGAGATAAAACTGAAAATCCCAAGCAACACAAAAGATGTAGGAGAAAATCAATTGTCCAAAGAAAAAGGCATGACAAAAGAACCAACCACTAAAAAAACTAACTTGGAAAAAAAACACACAATCAGAGGTGAATAGTCTACCTAATGGAAACTGTTTAATAAAATGTTTGCAGTATTTAATATTATATCTTGGATAATCTTTAAATGCAGTGTTCTTGAACCTGGAATTAACAAAACAACTCTTTCCAATTGGAAAAATACTGCAGTAATTCATTTAACCCTCACTGATGAAGCAAATAGCTTCTTTCCCCTTAAGGCTCAGTTATAGTCGTGCTTTGGGTACTTACACAGGGCGCATGCTCTCACCAGTAGTGGAGGTGTTTATACTTGGTGCTTATAGTGTTCTCCAAAAGGACATGTGGCAGAACCAGAAGTGACTGGCTGTCATGAGATGTAAGTGCTGGAAAAAGGTTTGCTGAAGGTATGTTTAAGATGAATACTCGCTTATTTTTGCTAAATCAATTTCTGTACTAAAAATGTGTTATCAGAACACAGGAGCATCTACTGAGGCTGGATTGTGTCTGAAGGAGCAGGTGGTATCTCGTAGAAACCATGGAGTTGAAAGTGTGCTAACGTTAGCTTAGCGTTCCAGTCATTTCTCCAGCAAACTTTCTTCCAGCATTTCCCTAGCATCTTGCGACAGCCACTCACTTCCTGTTAATACAGCACGCCGATTCGCCGCCCACTGTCACATGACAACGTGACGTGGCAACCAAGTGGCGTCAGACACAAAAGTGATCTTTTTTTCCATAAAAAGAGGAAACTAGATGCAAAATTTTTATTTTATTACACCCAAGTTACGCCTGTTGACTAACAAACTGCATGGTGGCCTTTGTAGATTCACAAAAATTCGGAGGTGCAACGCGCAGGGGCGGGGACGGCGTGATTGTGTCATCTAATCGTTGATTTGATTTGATTTGATTTATTTATTTAACAGCAAAAGATTATTAAAAATCAAGCCTGACTCAGCATAATTGCTGTTTTACAGCAGGTTCCTGTTCTGCAGRACATAAAACACTCAGAATTACAGCATCACAATCACATCATTATACACCATAGACACAAAGACAAACAAGCATACCAAATTTCAAAAAGGCAGCATTTGCAAAATAGGACYTCTAAATATGAGCACAACAAAAAGTGTCCAGCAGATGGCAGACAAGATTCTTCTTAAAGGGCTGTAGTTTTGAAATGGACTTTATGTTTTGAGGAATGTCATTCCATGCTTTAGTATAAACATAGAAGAAAGACCTCTGGCRGTAACAGTTTTTAAAAGTTGGTAATATCAGTTGTCCTTTTGTAACAGATCTAGTTTGACCACTTCCAGAATTTGATTTGCGCAGCAATGCACAGAGAGTTCCATAATTGGCACCTTGGAAGATCTGAAAATATAAATTAATACCACTATACAAAACATAATTCTGAAAAGTCAAGGCATCAGACAYTGAAAGAACTGTACAGTGATGAGTCCAACCAGGAAGTTTTTTATGAATTTTGTAGGCCCTGTTGTAGAGCCTAACTATGGGTTCTAAGATTTCATTTGTTGTAAGAGACCAAACAGGTAAACAGTACGACATGGTTGAGAGTATAATGGCATGAAGATACAGTAGATATTTGAAACAGAAGATGTCAGATTGGATCTAATTTTTGAATAAACGTATAATTTCTGTTTCAACTTACTGGTTAAGACTTGTACATGATCACGATAAGTCAAATGAGAATCCAAAGTAATCCCAAGATATTTGTAGGTAGTGACAATATCAAGGGGTTTGTTTAAAAAAGTGAGTTGATTTGTTATATTGAAATGTCTCCTGGGTGAGGAAAAATACATGCACACAGTTTTTTAACATTAACTGACAAAAGATTATCTTGAAGCAACCATGAAATGTCTGAAGATCTGCTTGTAACTGACTATTAATAGATTCAATATTGAAATCAGACAAAAAAAGAACAGTATCATCAGCATACGTTAAAATATTTGAATACTTCAATATTTTTGGAAATCATGTGAGATGGTTAAAGCAATATAAAATCCAGGTTAGGCTGGGCTCAGATTCTGAAACAGTGGTTTATACAGATGGATCATTTTTGCACACGGACCACCAATGAGTCTGAGTCGAACCCTTCAGTGCATCACAGGTGGAAAAGATGAGAGAAAACTGACAGACTTTTTTTACCAGCTGACTCATGGATGAATATTGTCTACAACATGAGGTTTGTCAAAGGATGAAAAAACTGAGAACTCAAATTAACAATAAAAAGTTTAAATCCTCTAAAACAGGATTACTGTATTAACATGCTGCAGGCATTTAACAATCTTTTGGACTTCTGATTTCATTTGATTTTTTTCCTATAATTGATTTTTCTTTTCCCTCAAGCTAATTTTTTTATTTTTTTATTTTTTTTGCTATATTAAATCAAACCATGACTCACTGCAGCGTTATTTCAGCTCTGCTTTTGAATTCTAAGACTATGAATCATCACAGTTTGAGTTTGGACATTTTTGATGCAACACGCAGCTTTCAGTCTCCGAAAGACTGAAGACCGGCTCACTGTGTAATGCTGCTGCAAAATAAATGGACGCTCACAAAGTTTAGGGTCATAAAGGTAAAAAATAAAAAAATGCTGCTGTTTAGAAAATGTATTTTATTTTTTATATTCACCTGTTTTATTTCATACTTCCACACTAAAACATGCAAATGCCTGATCTTAACCCACGTTTTGTTTAAATGAAATGTATTTCTTGTAATCCAATTTATCACATAAAGCTCTCTGCAGTCTTGCACAAACTGAAAAAAAAGAAGAAAAAAAAAACAACCAAAATGGCCTAAAAAGCCAGTCAACCTTAAAAAAAGAGAGATGGGAAGATTACTGCAGACTCCCAACAGAGTTAGATTATTAACAGGAATCATATTATGAATTCATGCATTATGTTTGTGCTCTGTTTGATACAGCAGGGGAACGAAACAGAAATATTSTCACTGATAATCTAATCAGCATCACCAGTGATCCTGCAGAGCATCAGTGGAGTCTGCAGCTGTCACTGTCCAATCAAGCTCCTCACTGTGTAGCAACAGGCAGCAGCTAAGTCTCTGGGTCCAACACATATACAGTATGTCTAAATCAGTGATTTATACAAATAATATATATAATAAACCAAAGGTTTAGTTTGCTTTCGTGCAGTCTCGTAGAATTTAAAACACAACAAAAAATGTCCATCAGAAAAAAGTGAATACTTAAGTTTGGTTTTAAAATATGCTCAGAGTTCGACTCATCCAGGAGCTGAAATCTGCTTTCACTTCTACTTCAGACTGAGTCTGTGAAGGCCTGTTTGTAAGTTAGGAAAAGTTGCAGGATTTTTTATGATCATCATGATCTTTTAAATCCTTTTTCACATTTAAATCCTTCAGTCAGGGTCTATATAAGGTGGAACTGGTCTGAAATCCTCCTTATTGTAAGCCCCACCCCTTTTCTGAGGCGTGTCTCAGGACAACTCATTTTGAGGCTGTCTCTTTAAATCCAAATGAGGTTTCTTCACATCCCGCCCACCCTCCAGCTTCCAGAGCYGTCCATTCTAGTTTGATAGAGGGGTTTACAATCATACAGCTGCGCAGAAATGTTTCAGGTCAGGTTCCCTCTGCGTCCAGTTTTGATGCCTCGGGTACCCCCCCCCCCCCCTCGCCATTTATTGACGGGACAAGAATGAAGAGAAAGAGCTTGTCATATTTTTTGAAAAGTTTAGAAAATGTGTGACAACTAACTGTAAACCCAAACCATGACCCCAAACACTAACTTTTCTATTCCCTTCCCTAAACATCCAACCCATGACCTTACTACGTAAACCTAACCAGTAACCCTTCACCAAGTGTCATGAGTGGGGAGTGGGAATGTGTTGGACCCAGAGCCAGAGGAGAATGAAGACCACCAAATTGTAGTTGGTAAGTCCAGACCTTAGTTCAGTCGCAAAAACTGACATAATTCAGAAAACTTCATAGAAAASGGAGAACGGGTTGAAAAATCTGACCCAAACAGAAAACAAAGATATCTTTGCAGCACTGGGKGAAACTAAATTTAATTTTTCTGCCAGAGACTCCAAGTTCGCAACAAAATGCATTTAATGATTAAAATCTGGAGTTTGATGTTAAAAGTGCAGGATCAATGTATACGTTTAGGAGAATGGTAAAATCCAGTCTGTTGAAGAAATATGAAATACATAATATCTTATCCTTAAAAATTGTCTGAAAAAGATTTTAGTTTTTTATTAATTTTGTTCTTTTTTATTATTGTTTAAATTTCTTTTGATGTCAAAAAGGTGCAGATATTACAATATTTTTTCTTCTTTCTGCTGCCTTTTATTTTATTAGTCATTTGTATTTTTTGTACATTGTATTTGCTTTGCTTTGGTTTTTAAATGAAATGAATGAATGAATAAACTAAACTAAACTAAACTAAACTAAACTAAACTAAACTAAAAATTAGATTTTGTATGATATGTCCCCTGTAAGTTGTAAAAATTAAGATATTTAAGGTTGACAAAAGTCCTAAAGAAATAAATGAGTCATGTCTTAGTCAGATGTCTACCAGGAATGTCCAGTTAATTGTCTCATAATGATGCCTACTTTACCTGAAGACTGTTGAACTTCATATAATTAGAATAAAGTGGATGAAAAATACAAGTTTACAAAAACAAAAATTTTCCTGAAACTACAAACTAAAAACAAGTTGTTTTTTTTGTCTAGATCTATGGCAGCTTTGTGTTTCTGTAATCCCACCAGGAGACGCAGAAGACTTCAGTGCTCCATAAGGTTGAAGCTTGATAAAAATCTCTTCAAATCTACTTTGAATCCATCACATCAACAGGGACAAAATGACATTGCAAAATAAAATGATCGTACTTTGCAGAGAGCTGCTAAAACCTGTGGATTACCAAGAGCCGCATTCTGTTGATAATGGATGTAATTACAGCCTGCTAGACATGAAGGGGACGCTCTGTTCTGTTTGCGTGCTGCCACACTCGGGATTTGGACAGGATGTGATGCTAGCACCCAAATACAAAATAACAACGTGGACTAATTAAAAGTAGTCGTAGCACGGATCATCCTGCTCTTAACGCAGTTTAATCTGATCTGGGTACAACTTCTGCATCGTAAACCATGTTATATAAAGTTAAAAACAGATTTAAACCTGCTGAAGCGTTCATATTATCTCACATCAGTTAGTATTATTACAAGCAAATGAAAAAAAAAAGAATTAACTTGATGCAAAATGAGCAAACAGGTCGTCCTCAGAACAAAGTGCACTAAGAACAAGGTGAACGGGAGAATTCTGGATTTAATCGAAGTGTTCAGCTTCTGTTTCTCCTATATTAAAGAAAGTTAATTATGTTAGATGGAGAACCATGGAAGAGAAAGATAAGTGCTCCTTTGTTTGTGACTTCATCAAGTTTTTAAACTCAGATGGCTGTCTGTGAGCCTCCGGGGATAAAATGGTGAGAACAGCCAAAGTGTCTTAATTTAGTTTTCCATTATGAAAAAGGACAAGCACACTCACACTGCGTAATAAAAASAACATGCTCAAGTGTGAGGCAGACAGGTTAACTGCTCTCAGGTTGTCATATTAGTTTGAAGTGAAATGCCTCAGTGAGCATGTTGGGCGTAAATAAAAACATCCCAGGAATGTGCTCTGCTCTATAACCTTATTAGAAACGATTAATACCAGGAGAAAACCATTATCTGTGTAAATACACTGAAAATTGGTAGCAGCAGTACCTGAATTATTATTTTACTGCCTTTAGTTTTTAGCTAGTGTTTTGCTTCTTTCGGCTTTAACAACTCACTTTCAGCTGAGTCCGTTTGTACGTGTTTATGTTTTAATTTTTGTTGAGTCACTGAGCTTATACTCTGTAAAACACTTTGATTAAAAAAAACATGTCCACAGCAACTTTTTATTTTAACACCATGAGTCAAAACGTCTCTTTCTATAAATCACTTCCTCAAACCGCGACGYAATGTGATGGGTCGAAAGCTATTTGATCTGCCACTAGATGGCAGTATTGTGCAAGAATGGTTCATGTTATTATTACTGGAAAAATATATTCTGGTGAACTGAGCCAATTTTGTGGATCTATGTAGCTTCTGTTAAAATGTTTGACATGTGGGCTTTAAAACTTGTGGAACTAAATAATTTAACTAGCGCTTTAGAATTTGCGGAACTAACTTTTGAATTAGCGCTGCTCACCACTGCTAAAATCTCTACCTAGTTTACAAGCTAATATGTTTTGGTTCAGTTTTGTTGCATTGTGTTTGCTTAACATTTACAATAACAACACAAGGTTATACAGCCATGGAAAGCAAGCTAATAATAACCTGCTAACCTGTGGGCCTAACCCTGATTGAGTAATAATTTATTATGTACAGCAGGTAAAATAAGTATTGAACA
>NW_013952544.1:348682-350562 GCF_001266775.1 Austrofundulus limnaeus
AGATAAAATTCAGTAAGTGTGTTCAATACTTTTTCCATGTGCCATTCCACATTATTACAAATAACTTCATTTCTGGACATTTATGGTTGATTTCTTTGTATGCATGGATCACTTGGGTTGTTACCGACATCTGGTGAAAATTTCATGTCATTAGCACCTCTAGTAATATATTTACTGAGAAAAATGGTGACMTGTTCAATACTTATTTTATCTGCTGTATGTGAACTTACTTCTGCAACATAACATCAACCCTAACAAAATTATAAAGATGGGAAAAATATTAATAAAATCTGCAGAAAATTTGATCAATATGTTAGTAACAATTAAGTCCTGAAATGACCTTTCTAGCACTAGATATGAGTTAGTACTAAGACAGCCTCACTGCTCCTGTACTAACTGCACAATAAAACTAAGCCTCCAAAAGAGAGCAACCTCAAAAGAATCCAAATAAACTTCCAAAAATCTGAAGAAGCCAATTCCATAGTTATGGAAGCTGCTTTAAGTAAACAAGAACATTACAATTTTAAACAAAAGAACTYCCTTTATTCAGGTTCAACCTAAAATGGATGCCAGCCATATTCCACTACATCACTGATTACACTGATCTCAAGCGAGCGTGCACTGAAGGGATTTACCAACTCTGCAGAGTCATCGGGTGGGAAGTAAACACTCCCCTAACCTAACCCAAATTAAATTATGTACTGCTCTTGAAGCCTTTGGAGTAAATTCACAAGCCTGGTGTCTATGTAAAGCTTTCAGTCAGAATTTTTAACTTCAGCAGTCAGCATTATTATAACTGTAACTACTAGTATTTAGTTATTGAAGTTAAAATGCACTATAACCATCTTTTATTCATTCATTTCCAAAGCTGCCTATTAAATAAGTGGTCATTTGATTGGCTACACAGTTGTGGTGTCAGAATGAAGCTCAGAGCTGATTGGCTGATTCTAGTCCATCAAACAAATGTAATCATGCACAGGTGGGAAATGCGGGGCTTGCCACACATTTTGTGCCCTTGAGAGCCTACAGTTGAACCCAGTTGAAGTGTCAAAGGAAGACAACCAATCGAATTGTTTGAGCAGCCTGCTCTGTAAATTCCAAGTCCCTGGTAGCATGGGTCGGGCTATAAAGKGGCAGGAAGTAAGCACAAACTGGGAATGTAAACATGTCCTGAACATGACTGTCTGTGATGTAGCTGTAGGGATCCAGTGTTTTGTAGGACTCCAGGCTCTCTCTGGAATAGAGACTTGATGTCTTGTTCAGGTAACAATGGAGGTTTGGCTCATTTTGTCTCATTTATCCACTCACCTGCATGTAATGCATGTGGTTCATCAAAACGTGTCCCATTAACGTAACTTATTTTATCACTTGGTGATAAATTGTTGTAAAACGCTGAGAACACTGCTAGCTAACGCTGCAATGAACAAATAATCCCTCTACAGAAATAAACTTTAACTTGATCTGAACCACCGCTTAAGGCTGAGTCACACTACAAGATTTTAAAACAGTCGGCCGATTTTCAAAGACCGATACAGCCCACACGTGAGGATAAAAATCATGGATAGACCAGGTTTGGTCCTACAGTGTGTGGTGTACAGCCACACAACAAGAGACAACACACCACACACGAAAATATATTTCATTCATGAACACTCAGATGTCAGATTTTAAATCACATGAGACTTCCTGAAATCTCGCGAGAATTCAGATGTCCGAGGAAAAATCTCACGTGACCTCCAGAGAAGGCAGCACGGTGGCTCAGTTGGTAGAGCTGATGCCTCTCAGCAAGAAGGTCACTGGTTCAAATCCCGGTCCGGGGACCTTTCTGGGTCGAGTTTGCATGTTCTCTCCGTGCATGTGTGGGTTCTCTCCGGGTACTC
>NW_013952544.1:350857-355616 GCF_001266775.1 Austrofundulus limnaeus
CTGTGACTGCTGGATCTGGGCACCAGTGACCCACGCAACCCTGAAAAGGAAGAAGCGTGTACAGAAAATGGATGGATGGATGGACCTCCAGAGAAACGTGAGTTCAGAGTTAATAAACATTTGCAACAAGGAAGAAACAATGTTGATCAACTGTGCCAGAGGAAAAACAATTCCATAGGACTTTAAACATCCAGCAGACTTTCTGGTGAGTCAAGACAGTTTTTTTTGTCTTCTGTATTTTGGAATCCCCTCCGTGTTTACGCCACCTCGCTTTCTGATTGGCTACACGTCTCAGAGCTCGGTTGAACACTACACCCACTGTGATATCAGGCCAAAAAATCAAACATGTTGAATATCCTCGATTTGAGGTCGGAGCAGTCCCGACATTCTTCCGAGCCAACTAGATCACACTTAACTCACCACCCACGGCGGGAGTATCTGCTCAGATTATCTTTAGAGCCATCACGATAATCTGGACTTCCTTAAGCTTGTCGGTAGGGCAAAAATCGGCATGGTTATCTTTTGGTGTGACGCCGGCCTTACCTTGATCCAGATCATACTCCTCAGTGGTGCTGACAAAGTGAGGTCTAGAGTAGAAGTTATGAGGCCCCGGCTGCTGGAGCCCCCCCAGGCTGAAGAGGCTCCGCTCGTTGGAAGCGCAGCACGAGAAGGCCCTCCGACTGGGGATGCAGGGGAAACGTGTCCAGCTCTTCGTCTCCAGGTCAAAAGCCTCCAACGCCGTCACTGGCATCTTCCCCTGACGACCACCTGGGGGGGGGGGGGGGCAGAATTAAATCTTTTTATGTGTACTGACACATATGAGCTTAAAGCTGCCTAAATAAGATGATGTAATGATAAAAGAACTTGTGTAATGTAAAAATGAGGCTGAACATAAAGACATTTTCTGTGTAGCATTGCATCATTTTCCACTTCTGATCTTATTTCTTCTTTCTTTTCTATCACATAACTTCAATGACATTCATGTCATAATCTATGAAGTGTGTGAACCAGTTTTTGGGGCTGCATTCTATTTAGAGAGCAAAGCAGCAGGATTCTCCTCCAGGAAGCATGTTTTTTGTTTATTTGAACAAATCCCAACCTTTGAAAATCCAACTGCAAAAGGAAGGCGAACTGACAAGAAAGAGAGAGAGAGAGAGAGAGAGAGAGAGAGAGAGAGAGAGAGAGAGAGAGAGAAGCTCTAATAAAGACGAAGGTGATTCCTGCTGCCAGGATTGGTTTTACTCAGGTCAAATACATGACCAAAGAGGAAGTTGCACAATAAAGTGAAGATGAAGGAAAGGGAGGGAAGACGAAAATAAAAATAAAAATAAGCAAATGAGCCATTGACCATAGTGAAGCGAGGGAAAACAAAGAGGAGCATGTGGAGGAGTAAAAACAAAACAAAAAAAGGCAAGTGGAAAAGGGTCAGGTGGAGTGGGCGGGACGACACAGATCGATAGCAATAGTGAGAAAATGAGTCGGACTGAGTGGGAAGCTTTAGTTTGAGGGAAAAAACAACAGATTTGGAGGAAAAAGATCTTTTGATTGCAGCAGAACAAACTGAGTCATTTTCTGAAGTTAAACCCTGGACTGAATACTCATCAAGACAAACTGTCTTAAAGCTGGATTGTTTGGTCAATCAGGGGTTAAAATGTGATTTTGTTTACTGTTGACATACAGTGTGGGCTGACCTTTGGAGGTAGCCAGGATCCACCCCATGTATTACTGCACTGACTGAGTGCTAATAGAATAGAATAGAATAGAATAGAATAGAATAGAATAGAATAGAATAGAATAGAATAGAATAGAATAGAATAGAAACGGCCTTTATTGTCCCGCAGAGGGGAAATTCAGGTGTAAAAGCAGCATCAGACACCTCAATCCACAAAAACAATATATTGCTGTGTGACAATATGACCAGTAAAAACCTCACATGGCAACGATTGCATCACGCAATTAAGACATACACTCACCGGCCACTTTATTAGGTACACCTTGCTAGTACCGGGTTGGACCCCCTTTTGCCTTCAGAACTGCCTTAATCCTTCATGACATGGATCCAACAAGGTACTGGAAACATTCCTCGGAGAGTCTGGTTCATACAGCTTCACACAGTTGCTGCAGATTTGTRCCACCTCATCCCAAAGGTCTCTATTGATGAGATCTGGTGACTGTGGAGCCATTCCAGTACAGTGAACTCATTGTTGTCTTCAAGAAACCAGTCTGAGATGATTCATGCTTTATGACATGGAGCGTTATCTTGCTGGAAGTAGCCATCAGAAGATGGTACACTGTGGTCAAAAAGGGATGGACATGGTCAGAAGATGGTACACTGTGGTCATAAATGGATGGACATGGTCAGAAGATGGTACACTGTGGTCATAAATGGATGGACATGGTCAGAAGATGAGTACACTGTGGTCATAAATGGGTGGACATGGTCAGAAGATGAGTACACTGTGGTCATAAATGGGTGGACATGGTCAGAAGATGAGTACACTGTGGTCATAAATGGATGGACATGGTCAGAAGATGACAGAAGAAGGGCGGCACGGTGGCTCAGTTGGTAGAGCTGATGCCTCTCAGCAAGAAGGTCACRGGTTCAAATCCCGGTCTGGGGACCTTTCTGGGTAGAGTTTGCATGTTCTCTCCGTGCATGTGTGGGTTCTCTCCTGGCACTCCGGCTTCCTCCCACAGACCAAAAAACGTGACTGTGAGGTTAATTGATAACTCTAAATTGTCCCTAGGTGTGAGTGAGAGAGTGAATGCTTGTTTGTCTCGTTTGTCTCTATGTGTGGCCCTGTGATGGACTGGAGACCTGTCCAGGGTGTACCCTGCCCCTCGCACTGTGACTGCTGGATATGGGCACCAGTGACCCACGCGACCCTGAAAAGGAAGAAGCGTCTACAGAAAATGGATGGATGGATGGATGGTCAGAAGATGGTACACTGTGGTCATAAAAGGATGGACATGGTCAGAAGATGGTACACTGTGGTCATAAAAGGATGGACATGGTCAGAAGATGGTACACTGTGGTCATAAAGGGATGGACATAGTCAGAAGATGGTACACTGTGGTCATAAATGGATGGACATGGTCAGCAACAATACTCAGGTAGGCTGTGGCGTTGACATGATGCTCAGTTGGTACTAATGGACCCAAAGTGTGTCAGAAAAATATCCCCCACACCATTGGYCSACCACCTTGAACTGTTGATACAAGGCAGGATGGATCCATGCTTTCCTGTTGATGACACCAAATTCTGACCCTACCATCTGAATGTTTCAGCAGAAATCCAGACTCATCAGACCAGGTGACGTTTTTCCAGTCTTCTATTGTCCAGTTTTGGTGAGCCTGTGTGAATTGTAGCCTCAGTTTCCTGTTCTTAGCTGACAGGAGGCACCTGGTGTGGTCTTCTGCTGCTGTAGCCCATCTGTCTCAAGGTTTGATGTGTTGTGTGTTCAGAGATGCTCTTCTGCAGACCTCGGTTGTAACGAGTGGTTATCTGAGTTACTGTTGTCGTTCTATCAGCTCSAACCAGTCTGGCAATTCTCCTCTGACCTCTGGCATCAACAAGGCATTTCAGCCCACAGAATTGCCACACTGGATATTTTCTCTTTTTTGGACCATTCTCTGTAAACCCTAGAGATGGTTGTGGGTGAAAATCCCAGTAGATCAGCAGTTTCCGAAATACTCAGACCAGTCCGTCTGGCACCAACAACCATGCCACGTTCAAAGTCACTTAAATCACCTTTCTTCCTCATTCTGATGCTGGTTTGAACTGCAGCAGATCATCTTGGTCATGTCTACATCGGGTTGCTGCCATGWGATTGGCTGATTCGACATTTGCGTTAATGAGCAGTTGGACAGGTGGACCTAATAAAGTGGCTGGGGAGTGTATGTCTTCACTTCTTTACAGAACAGGCACCCAGCTGGTAATTTTAAACAAAGAGAAAATCCAACAAGATCTGAACACACATGTGTGTAAAAACCAGGGGTAACTTGTGACAAGATCTCACGAGAAGTCTTGAAAACAAAAAACCTGCCTGCACTCTGTCTAATTTCTATAATAAAAGTAAAATGTTGGGAGCTCCTTGAAATTCCATTGAGGTTTTTTGGTAGGTTAGTAAAAAAAAAATACATGTTCATTATATAAGATGACTATTTTCTATGAATAAACCCTTTAATCAATCTAAACTGAGGCAATGATGAAGCAACAAACCAGGGGTTTTGTTTCTGTCACTGCTGGTTTTTGCTGTTGGCGTTTAATTTGACACGTCACCAGGATCAAAAAGAAAAGGCTGAATCTATTTAAGATTTTATTTTTCTTCTAAAATCACGTTTAACATACGAATAATATTTCTGTTAAACATCACCTTGTTATTTCAGTATTTTTATCATGTTGCTATGATGCTGTTATTAGAATTGAACTAAATCTAGTCTCAAGAAAAGCTTGTATACATAAAGATCAACCCAACAAAATAAACTCCCATTACATTTATTTTAAATAACATCTTATTCTAGAGCAGACCTGCTGCCGCTGTATCTATAAGATCTGTGTGTACTGTGTATTAGGGCTGCACGATATTAGGAAAACCTGCGATGGGCGAAAACAAGGCTTAATATTGCAATGATGATATGACTTGCAATAAACAAACAAATTTGCAATGCTGATGTTTTTCTGAGAGAGAGAGAGAGAGAGAGAGAGAGAGAGAGAGAGAGAGAGAGAGATAGAGTTAATGCTTAAAGGGCCTATATT
>NW_013952544.1:355822-374787 GCF_001266775.1 Austrofundulus limnaeus
TGGACGGGATGTGTGGGGAGGGGGTGCGCTCTGCCATGAGGCATGAGGAAGTTCCAGGGACGTTTCTGGTCCCCACCTGTCGTTTTGCTCCTCAGCATGGCTTCCTAAAAATGCTGCAGGATTTCTCAAACATGCACGAATGAGTCAAAGCAAGGCTTTGGGCATGTTTTTTATGAGAGTATAACATTATAACATGATATAGAACTCAAGAAAGTTGATTTTACATGATATTGCCCCTTTAATTTCCATTCCAGTATGATTTTTTTCCATAAAGAGAACCATCCAGTTGGTCAAATACATGAAGAGCTCCATTTGATTAATGAAATACTTCAAGCTTCCGGCTGAGTGACAAAACTTAACTGCAAATGTTTGAGCCAACCATTTATTGTAGTTTATGACGATTTTGCGATATACGTACCTATTGCACTGTTTGTTATTGCGATGACTATAAATTTATGATATATTGTGCAGCCCTAAAGCTGCAGGAGCTGATTTGTGTGCTTTCAGGCAAAAATATGTAATTATGTGATGTAAATTATCTGTTCACATAATTTCAAGGCAGACCTCTGTGTTAAGTGCGATTAGAGACGCTGTCTGCCATGAAGGATTTTAATATAAGTCATAAGTCATCACTACATGTTGCACAAAGCTAAATATGAGAAGTTGATTGAAGTCGCAATTCAATAAACAGAGACTTTTTACCAGAACCACACAGGAGTCTGTGCTTAAGAAGTCTTATGTTGAAGAAAGWGTTTTTTTAGTTTGCTTCAAACGTTTAGGATTCAGATTTATTAATCAATTTATAAAAACAACAGCTCTACATGCATTTGAGCATGAAAAAAGTTAATTTACTGCACTGAATACTAATTAAATAAAAATTTGATGACAGTTTCATCATATTTGGGTAAGTGTGCAGCGTTGTGTTGCCCTCTGGTGTGGCCCCTTCCATCATTTAAGCTGCCCGTCTCTGGTTTATAGTGTTCAATTAAACATTCATAAAACAGTCATTAAGAAGGATTTAAAAGTACAGATAAATAGATTATGATAAAGCTATTTTTTAGTCATTTTGCTCAGCTCTATTTCCAATAAATAAAATGTGTCAAAATTAACATTGCTCTWTTTTCAGTAGTTGTGGAGGTTTTTATTCTAACATTCTTGTTTCACAGAACGAGTTTCGACCCTCGACTTGCTGACATGCATTTTTCAGCTGCACACGTTGACCACCACCCCCGGCTCAGCGGCTAAATCTTTAATTCAAATAGTTAAAGCTTCCACACCGGCACTCACCCTGCGTGAAGCCTGACGGTTTGCGTCATATACCAGTAAGTCACTGAGAAGTCAGAGGACTTAAATCAGAGGCAGTTCACATTCCCACTGATGCAAACTCATCCCCAAGAGCAGCAGCAGCTGAAGAAGCAGCATGAAAATATGAGCTTAACAAGATCAGCAAACAAGCACAAGTGGAGAGAGAGGGAGACAAAGAGCTAAACTAAGTCAAGGAGATATATTAACCTGAAATGAGTATTTATGCAAACCACTTTACAATAAGATTAGATCCTTATTTCAAATGCATGTGAGTTATGAGTGTGTTGCTGCTCTGTAAAGTAGCCATCCTTCTCTGTCCTGTGCGCATGCCAGGAAATATCAACTCCTGCCATAATAAGATTAGTTAGTGTGCTGARGTACAGTGAGAATGCATATTCTGCTTTAGCTGCATCTATTTTGGAGCTGCTTAAAAAACTATCTGTCTTCTGTGTTGACTTGCAGCGCACAAAGCCTGCTGTCCACCATTCCAAAACCACTTCCTGTCRGTCCAGAAACACAGCACAGTGCTTRGTTTAGTTCTTTATAAATCATCAATGGAGCTGCCAGGAGCTAAAGTTAAAGCTGTGAACAATTTTTACTGACGCCTTGGAAAAAAAAGGTTTTTTGTGCTCTAATAGAGGTTTATTGCAACATATGGCAWAAGAACAAAAAATGAATAAAACCCCCAAAACAATAACCACTTTAATATTGACACTTCCCTTAAATAACGGCCTAAGTCATTTTTTCAAGTTTGTCAGGAATTCTAAAACATGTTATCTGGTACATTTTTGGTTAAGGTGTTTGTTTCCTGAAAAAGAAAAAAAGACTTGGGTCATTATTTTAGGAAGAAGATAATATAAAATATAACATTGATTTCAGCCAATGTTGGTCATTTTATAGCACATCGGTATTGGTCTGATTAGTAAAACTGGGCAAATTATAACTTCTGATATTGATTTCCTGCTTGTTGTCCTTTGTGTTTCTGGAGGCTGGTTATGTGGTATCTGTTTGATCATGATAGGATAGTGATGCTGCACAGCCAGGAATAACTGAAGTAGAGCCATGTCAGTGGTCTGGTCGTTTATTTACAGTATCAAGATACAAGCGGGTTTGTGCGTATGTATACATACACACAGAGAGAAAGATAGATATATAGATATAGTTATAGAGGGATGGATGGATGGATGGATGGATAGATGGATAGACAGACAGACAGACAGACAGACAGACAGACAGACAGACAGACAGACAGACAGACAGACAGACAGACAGACAGACAGACAGACAGACAGACAGACAGACAGATAGATAGATAGATAGAGTGCAACAATACAGATAATTCACGATTCGCTTTGATACTCTCATAGTTCAATATTTTTTCGTAACAAAAAAGAGAAATGTCCATGCCCTTCTTAACTTGTAATTTATATAAATTAATTATGAACATTTATTTAACCTCAAAAGTACAGTTTTTAAGTTAAATGTTGCTGAAACAACAAGTTTCTCAGTGGATCTGTGCTCCACAATGCAGCCTAGGTGGAGTAGTCGAACACAGATCCKCTGATRCTTCAACACAGAGCATCTTCAGAAGACAAGTTGATGCAATAAATTTTGAAAATCTTCATTGTTCCATYCGTAGTGTGTATAAAATCTGTTATCAGCCACAACAGCAGTATTGGTATCGGATATCGATGTCAGCTGCAATTTTCATATCAGTGCATCCCTAATAAGATGATAACAGTCGTGTGATTGTAAAACATAAAACAAACAAAAAGAAAAACAGACTCATGTAGATCAGCTCTTGGCTCTATYTTTCTGGGATAATTTCAGGAAATYTTGTGTTCTCATAAAGCAGGGCTCTGTTAGTTTCTGTATGTTTTTGTGTTCTCAGTTTTGAGGGCGCAGGGTCCAGCATCATGTTGTGTCCGACTCCTGCCCATAAAGCACACAGCCGTGTGTCAGCTACAGCCTTTTCTGGGATGAAATGTTATCCTGCAATTCTCTGAAGMTATCCCATCAATCCACAGGGGAAAATTGGAGGCTAGCTCAAATAAAGACCCTGATGGCAGTTTGATGAATGAAAAAGGCTGAACTGGAAGCACCGCTGATTTTTCTGACAGCTCTGCTTAAAATATGGACTCCCAGTAAAAAGCAGCTGTMTTGTTGGGCTGGTAATCCAGCAGTACATCACGTTCAAGGCCACTCGATAAAACAACTGATGGGTCACATGATCAGAGGGTCTAAACATTACTTCAAGCTGTAATAAGCTGCTTTGGGGTCAGTGAGGCAACTGGTTCACACAGGCAGAAAATATCAAATCCCTCATGGTCAAGGTCCAGTCAGGACGAAAACCCTCAGTCTGCAACCATTAAAGCCTTTAAGTTTAAAACTATTTATCTTCAGAAATAACATCAACTTGTCACTTTTACTTATATCACAAGGAACAATCAAAGTAAAAAAAGCAACTGAATTGGCTGTTTTTACTGATCAACCTTTGACATTTGTTGAGCTGAGGTTTGGTGTGGTAGTAGCTGAGACTAACACCCAGCACATATTCTAAAGACCACCAGCTCATGATAAATCTTTATTTAAAACTTTGGTGTGCAAGGAGTTGAGGATATGCATTCCTTTAAGGACTGTTTGTTTCATTAAGTAATTATTGGAGTCGGTTTTCATAAAGTGGAAAATACGTTAAATTTTTTAGTGAAAATGATCAAAATTCAGACTAGATGAAATTGAGTCTATAAATAAATAAATAAATAAATAAATAAATAAATAAATAAATAAATAAATAAATAAATAAATACGTTTTCTGAACCTGAGATTGTTCGGAGCTGAAATATTTTGGATTTCAGGTTCATCGTGTGTCTCGATCTTTAAGCTGAGTTACAGCTTAAAGTCTTTGAGCCTCCTGGAGTTTGAAAGAAGCTCTTTTGTTTTTCCATCACTTTGCTTCTCAGCTCTCAAAGTGCCGAACAGATAAAATCAGTTTAGAAAGGGGTTTCAGTGTAAACAGAGTGACACTTGGATCCTAACAAAAATAAATCAAAAGGTCACTTTGATCATGAGTTAAACAATCATTATCGTGCTAATAGTTTTTATTATCTGATTAACAAAGTCTAAGGATAAAATGAAGTGACAGTTAGAAGGTCTACGTTATTATTTTGCTTTTTATATTCCAAACAATTAAATAAACGTAATTTTGTTTTCTTTACAAATACCTGCATGTCTGGATCCAGGTGTTCCTGTGTGAAACAGTTTTTGTTCATTGCAGGATAGCTGCAGGTTCAACAGCGTGTTAGTAGCCATGTTTCATCAACAATTTTTTTTGCACATTTTGAAGTATCGTGTTAGAAAAGGTGGATGGAAAGTGGCTAAATTTGCAAAAGCGTCCTCAATTTTGCAAAAAGGCTTTTACGCTCACTTGAGGTGGTTTTTGGATTTTCCGAAAAAGAGTTATTGCATAAAAGCGGAGATGGAAACACGTTTTCTGTATAAGTTTGGATGTAGCAAACATTTATCTCACATGATTAACCAGTTTTGTAGCGGCTGCAGCTGGACACTTCTCCCGCTGTCAGCGTCTTCGCAGGTTTTCCCGTAACGCGAAAGGAATTGCGTTTCTTTTGTCTGCATCTCCAGACAGCAGTAACATCACCAACTCTAGCTGATATGACAGAATAATTACWACTTTCCTGATAACTTCTCTCCATTGTCCTGAGATGTGTCCCTGTGAGTTTGAGACTTTACTTCCTGTTCAACATCAATGTCTGACGTAATTACACTTTGTGTAGACTGGTTGATTTGCTCCAAACCAGATAGAAACAACACTGATGCGCATTTCTTATTTTTTTGCAAAATTTAAAAGTTTGCTCAAAATGTGCATTAACATTGGATGGAAACATGCCTTGTGATGTCTTCATGTGAGTGACTGGCAGAAGCATCAATTTTAGAAAGTGCCAAACATTCTATCTGTATTGTATTTGTTACCAGGGTGATGAGTGCAATGGAAAAGCGTTTTCTGTCGCTGTTTTTTTATAAACTACAGTAGATTATTACTTGTGAGGCTGTGCAAACCACAAGCTTTTCTTACATCTTCATAACATGTAAGGAAAAGCCTGGTTTCGCCTGCAATTTTCACTCTAAAACGATGAGGAAGATGAAGGTTTCCATGTCTTACCCATCATGTAGATTCTGTTTCCCATCACGAACGGCGTTGCTCCGTAGCGCGGCGTAGGCATGGAGGTCACCAGTTGCCACTGGTCCCTCTCTGCAACGTAAACTCGCACAAAAGCCTGAGGCGTCGTGTCGGCCCCCATACCGCCCAGGGCATACACCTTCCCATCTGCAGAGACACAGGAAGACGAAAATTGGCTTCAAATCACAAACTGTTACTATTTACTGGCTTTATAGCAAACATATTTGCACTCCGACTCATTATTTGTTCATTATGAAGTAAATTGTGGAAAAAATACTGCTTCATCCTGCAAACGGACAAAAAAATGATGCATTGCTGTGCCCTTTTCTCCTGTCATTACTGCTCTATAGCTGTAAGGTTTGCTTTCTGACTCATCCCTCTTCTCTTCCAAACAATCTGCATTATTTATTTCTGCCGTCTGTCTGAGAAATGACCTGCGACTAAGYATTTCTCAAGGACAGATACGAACATCTTGCACTGCTGCAGTGTCATTAGAATACAGGGAGAAGGTGGGGAAAGTGGTGGGGGAGAGAAAACCGCTGAGCAAGCAAACCTGATCATCCAGCTGAAACACCGCAGGGGGAGAAGAAGGGGAAAAAGGGGGATGAAAGGGAGGAGATAAAATCAAAGCAGCAGAAGAGAGTGGAAACAAAAGAACACTGAAGTGATGAAAGTTTTATTCGAACAACGCGTTAGCGATGAAAGTTATATGTCAACACAAARGTGGCGAAAGCATGAAAGAGCGACACAAAAAGAGAGATGTGGAAAAGCGACGGAGCGCCTGAGTCACTCAGACAGATGATGGATCCTCAGAGCTGTGACTTAAACTGTGAACAACAAAGCAACAATAAATCTGTCTCTCGGAATGCAGCAATCCGCAGGCAGTTCAGCTGTTGTGACTGAGTAAATTCAATTTTACTGCTGTATATTAGGTAAATGGTGCAGTGAGAACACTTTCCTAGCATGAAGCATGGCTTTGTGCATTTGGAGGGAAGCCGCGCGGCAGGATCAGCACATCACCGGGGACTTTTTAGGCTTTATCACAGAATTTGCAAAGAGCTTTGGAAGCTCCTTTACACTTGTAAAGAGAGAGAACTGTGTTTTCTTTATGTAACAGGCTTTTAAAGTACTTTTACCCTCATCATCATCACAATTTGTACAACTTCACGTAACCATTTTTATGAGTGTAACGATTATAAAAGTCTCAAAATCCAGGTTTTTTTTGTTTTGTTTTTGTTTTTTGTGGGGGTGTGGTTTCTGAGGGTTTCTTAAATCAAAACACCAGATTTAAACTTTCAATGTTTTTTTTTTGAGCTCCATGAGCTCCTCTTTTTATACGTGCAGAGGAGGAAATAAACTTTATTGGCACAAATACCTGCTAAAATAATCCAACAAGTAAGACTTTTATTTTGAAACTTAAACCTTTAAAAAGACGTACATGATCGGATTTTGTTCTCTGTAATGGATGAGAGTCCATAATCCGGCACAGATTGATGTTCTCTGAAAGTGTGTTTGATGGAGAAGAGAGCGTCTCTGTCTGTGACTTCTGAACTACCAGGGGGAGCATCAACACGGAACAGCCTGTTCGCCTATAGTGATAGTGTCTTCTAGAACAGAGATTCTTAACCTATGGGCCGCGGCCGAGGGCCTCAAAAGAACAACAGTTTTTAACTTTGGGCTGCAGAGGGCCGCGGGACCGCATTTATTTTGAATAAGGCGCAATACACTTTCTCACCACTAGTAGCGGTAGTGCACAACTTAGATGTTTAACAACTTTTTTAATATAGAACCTTAAAAACCTGCCGAGAGTGGAAACCTATTTTAAATTAAAGTTAGAAGACAAAAATGAAAGCAACCAGTCAAAAAAAGGCAGAAGTTTGTCTCTAATATGGAGAGCAGCTTCTGATTCCACCATGCAATATTTTAAAAGTTCAAAACATTATCAAATACAGTTGCGGACACAACTATATTTTAATTTTCACTTTAAATTTTTTTTGTAGTTTATTTTTAAACATTTTGAATGTATTTTGAACTTTAAACTTGTCAAAAAGCTGTTGTTACGGTTATTGTTTGTCACTAATATGAGGAGCAGCTTCTGGTTCTACCATGCAAATGCTTAAAAAGGCTTTAGTTTCCTTTGCATTTTTTCAGATTTAATTTTACAGGTTATTCTTTTAAACATTTACATTGAACATTTTGAATGTATTTATTTTGTGACTACAATTTTTTTGTTCAATTGTCTATTTTTGTGATTGTATATGTAAATAAAACATTATTTTTGCGTTGACCATTGTATTTGATCAAATAATTGCAGGGCAGGTTACAATATAAAAAAATGTTTGTCATAATCATGTTTTGTGTTTATTTGACAGGAGTTTTACTWTTAAATTGAAAGTGTATTTAATTTAGTTATAATGAAAATAAAATACAAATTAAACCAAGCTTTAGAATACTTGTTATTCTGATCGGTACATTGATAATGTCTGACTGGGCCTCGTCCCACTTTATGTTCAACAAATTGGGCCCCGAGGTCAAATGTGTTAGGAACCCTCGTTCTAGATGGGTCATGTTTCTCTGTATTTTATGTATTTAAAAACTGTAGCAACACATTCCTTACAACAGGAAGTACAGTACTGTGTAGTTAGAGACTTAAAAACTAGTAGTTTATTTAACTTTAGCATCCATGTTGAATTTATTTTGGATTTTGGAGTGGGGCGTTCCAGCTCTTCCAGCACAAATAAAATTGGCTTGGGACACCTACTRCCTGTCTTGCTGTAAAACACAGCTGCTGGCAATTGACCACAAATCTCCCTTTTTATTTTCTCACATTGTCACTGATCACCCAGAGAAAAGAAACCCGAACATTTCATTACCTTTATTGTGAAACAATGCTTCATCCTGCAGAGCCACGTAGCATTTCCACGTTTTAATGTGAGACTGGGAGGAAATTAGGCTGTGGTCTAAGCACGACCGATCTCTTCTAATTAAGGAAACCAAGGGTCTTTTATGTGCCCATCACCCCGGGAGACTCCATGGCAACCAGATGGAAATATACAGACTGGTGATATGGGTTGGCCGTTTGTCATGTTGTTAAACAAAATCCATCAAAGCTCAAAGTCGGAGCACTGAGTCACAACCTGGAGTACACTCATCAAAATACGGTTAAAGAGAAAGCTTTCAGAGCCGACATATCCTCATCCGTCTCGCTYCTGATTCATATAATCAACACAAACAACGACGCACAAAACCSACAATTCACAAGAGAAGGAACAAATGAAAACCTTTATGTTTCTGTCCTCTTCTTTAATAAGTCTGATGCAGTTTGATGCTTTGATTCTTTTACAGAGCATCCTTCAGTGTACTTATCAGTGGTCTCTCTTATGTCTTACTGCTTGTTCCCAGCTTTTATTTTTACACTTCGTTTCCTTTCATCCCTTTCCCCACATTTGATTTAATTGACTGCTTCCGACGTCCCCTTTTACCCTCCTTTCTTCTCTAGTCCATCATTTTGTCCTTTTATCCTCTTTCCTCTCATCTCTTTCCATTACTGCTCATCCATTTGCTTCCCTCTTAATACAGCACACTGCTCTGTGGGGTGCTCTCTGGTTGCAGAGGTGAAAAAAAGTTAGAGCTGTTATGTGAGATCAAATARTACATTAAATCACCAATTATTGTAGTTGAGCATGAATTAGTTTAAAACTTGTTTCTATAGAGTTTGTATGACGTTTGTTTTGTTACTTTTAGTTTATCCCTGAAGTATTTGGTCTTACTCTTCTTTGTAAAATATATCTGGCCATGATTTGGTTAAAAAGCCAGAAAGATGTCTGTAAATGTGACTTGTATTACATTTTAGGTGTGCAGAAATTGGACAGCTGGAACTGGAATTGGACAATTTTCAGGCAGACTGGCCTGATAGTGACGGCAGATAAAACGGTCAGCAATCAGGAAAACGGATTGCTTTCCCTCGACGTGTTTGAAAGTCAAGTGAATGCATTGTGTAAATAAATCCACACATGGCTGCACTTGTTTAACGTCTTTTTGTTTGGGGGGAAAAGGGAATAAAACAAGCAAAGTGTTTTAATTATTTTTTTGTCYCGATCAAAGGGAAATAAAGATCATTTTAAATTCAGGAATATTTTAGGTTTTGTTTGAATAATAAAAAATAGCATGTCAGCCAATTTTGGCCCTGAGTGCTCCGAAAAGCAGCAGAAATGTATTTTTTTTTTAGGTCTTATAAAACTGAATCAAACCAAACTGAAGCTTTGATTTTACTACATAGAAGAAATCTACGTGGAGTTTTCTTTTTTAGTTTATTTCTTCACATAAAAGTAGAGGACATAATTTGACTTTATGTCAGGAGGCTGAGTCTGAATAAGACATCAGCTCCTGCAGGCCTCTAATTTATTGAATACATGTTTTTATTGTGTTGCTATAAATCATGTAAAATCATTAAAGCACATTCTTGAAGATAAATATGAACATATTGGACATTTCCCTTTAAAGTGGCCTTGGTTTTACTGGAGTCTTTTTGATTTATTTATTATTTGTTCTGTCTGAACTGAGAGCAAAGTGAAGTAACCACTGCAGCTAATAGTTTTCCATCTGGACCTCAGCAGGGACGAAACTGCCCCGTGTTCCCGTAATGACAGCCTGAAGGTTCATGCTACCGCAGCGACAAAAAGAAAAGCACCCCCCGTGACCTTTAAAGGGCACCACATTGTTGCTAATGAACTCGTCGATCGCAGATCAATAACTCCTGCTCCTGCTGTTAGCTGGACTCAGCAGGAACTGAGAGGTGAGAGACTCCAGCTCTTTTTTATCTTTACTGTGAGAATCAGATTCTCTCAAAAGATACTTCTTTTGTAATTCTTTAGAACTCTTTATGTCGCCTGCTGCAGAGGCCAGAGTGAGACACTTTAATGCTTTTAAAAGTTCGGCCCGCCAATTGGTTCATTCATCTATTAAGTCCAAACCTCTGCTTTTCTACTTTAATTCATATAAGTTCTTTTAGTTAGACATTGGTGTGTGGTTACAGAAACATCTGAATCTTGGCAAGAAGCTGGTAAAAAAACATTTCTATGCACTTTTTGTTTTTGATATTAATTATTAAACAGGGTTCTGTATGTTGTATTCATGATAAAATGCAGCAAAAATAAACTATTTCAAAGGTAACAGATCTTTGTAATAKTTGTTTATTTACATGACGACTTTAAATGCTGGATGTTCGGCCCCTCAGCTGTTGGCCTGCAGTAACTGTGGCCCTCGGAGTGATTTAGTTGAATAGCCCTGATTTAATGGTTTTGTTTGTACTGTTAGCAAAATATCACATAAACCAGTGAAAAGATTTTATTAAAACTCTTAGAAAATACCCATCAGATTGTAAGAAATATTAGCGTTCAAAGACTGAAGTCACTAGAAAACCACCAATGTTAAATAATATGATTGTTAGACGGGATAAAACCATACAAAACCAGAATTCTGGAGTGAGGATTTATTGCCACTGCTGACAGGAAACCACACACTGCCYGCAAACCAGGAAGTTGATCCATTTATAGAGTCTTCAATGCCCGCGTTCGCCCCCTACTGACCTACGGCTGAATCACGGGCATTCATACAAAAATCTCAACTTAATGTTATAACGTTTCACTTATGTGTTGTTTATAATTCGGACATGTAACTACTCTTTATCAATTAACACATAATAGATCAAACATTAAAAAATGAAACCCTAATAATCTAGTGTTGTGCTTCTACCATCAGTACTAATCTGTAATAACTATAAATTTCTTCAAGATGAATCTATGACTGATTAACATTTGGAGTCAAACCAAACGGTTCTCTTAATTCTAAAACTGAACTTCTTTATTTAAACTTTTGATAATAACTGTTAGAGTCAATCATGTTTGTTAGCAAAATAACCCATAAACCACTGGACAGATTTAAATGTAATTTTATGAGGATTTACATCTACAAGTGAATAATTTTGGAGCCAACCTACAGCCGTGAAATAGCTACAGTATACCTCAGAGCATTATGAGGACGTTGAGCTAAACTGAGTCATTTTCTGTGTCTAAAATCAGGGGCTGCCTCCTCTGAAGGTCGAAATCGTCGCCCGCTTACGTCACAGCGTTGCGCCGGAGGCTGTCAAAATTCCGAGACACCTCCGATGCAGCCGATAAATGCGTCCTTCTTTTGCCCCGATCTGAGGGACGGGTCCGATGGATCCTTCTCTGCCCACCTTATCCATACATGTCAAGTTGTACAGATTGTCCGTAATTTACACAAATTTTCCATGATTTTGCAATTTTGCAGGCATACGGATGTATAGAGCAATCCCACAGATTTTTTTAAGTTTTACGGATTTATTCAAAACCTCAGTTTGGAAATAATTTAACATGTCATAAAATAAAACAATAAATAACATCAAATAATCATCTTCCAACCTGCTCTGCCACCAGAAACAAGTTCTCCACTTTTTCCCTCCTGTTTGCAGCAGGCACCATCATGTCCGCGGCCGACAGCATGTTGTTTTGTGATATTAATTAAAAACACTACTGTACTGGTATTTTGCAAATTCCGATCTGGTTTTGCTTCTGTTTAGCYTTGTTACATTAGCTAGGCCACAGAACATATTCCAGAGTAAGTATGGGAATAAAGCGGAGGACTAGACCGTCCAAATTCACAGCCACTTTTTTTTTTGGTCTTCGCGGTCGACCAAGGACTCGGCCCACTCAGGCTGCGTTCCATTTACATCGTATTCCGGGAACTGGTAAATGGTAGTGACATCATTTCCCAACAAACCACACGAAACTGCATTCCAGTTAGCCGACAGGTGATTGTACTGTTGCCGCTAACCTAGCTACAGCACTGCTACAATATAAACAATGACAAAAAGAGAGCTCTACTACGTACAGCATGCAAATAAACAGTGATTTTAACACGTACAGTATTGCAAAGAAAACACACTACTCGTGCGAGTGATTAAACATGCACAAAAAATTTAAGAAAGATAATTAATAGTAAAAGTTACGGAGTTAACTTTCTAAAGCTGAGTGTAGCCACCATCTTGAAATTGAAAATGGGGGCAGTTTCATTTCTTCTACTATACCAGTGGAATATTACCACTGGAGGGGACGTTCCAGTTTAAATCTACCAATGGGAACAGGGAAATTACCACTTCCCAGGACTACTGGAACGCAGCATTAGACAGTGTAGGCCAAGTCCTTCGAAGGACACAGTCCCTGAATTTGGACACAGCAATTTACAGCACAAACTCTGAGGGCTAACAACTTTACTTTGACCAAACTAGCTCGTTGACTCGTTGGGTCATTTTTCACTGCAAGATAGTTTTGGTTTAAAAAAACAGAAAGGTGGCTTTTAATCTTTCTTATTATCCTATTAAACTGTTCTTCCTCTTTTATTATTTCACATTTTTCATATTTTCCTTTAGTCTTTCCGTTGCTTTCTCATCACGGCTGCATTGTTTCCAGTTCTGTATCCCAGCAAACATCCATACATAAATCTAATTTCTTTACCTGCTTAATCCTGTTCAGGGCTGCAGAGGGCCGGTGCTTGTTCCAGCAGCTAACAGATGGGAGGCAGATACACCCAGAGCAGATTAGCGGTCCATCGCAGGCCAGCACAGACAGGCACACACACACATGCAGGCGCACCTAATGCCAATTAGCCTAACGAGCAGGATTCTGATCAGTGACAGGATGCACGTATAGAGAGAACATGAAAACACTACACAGAAGACCCCAAGGGAACCCACTCACTCTAAACATTTCCAACATTTCAACTTTTTAAAGTCAAAACTTTGTCTTTATTGGTGGGTACTTTGTATCTGTCAAAATGTTCTTCTTTATTTAGGCTTCTCTGCTTCTAGTTTTAGATTTGCACTTTATAAACTTAGTATAGTATAACTTCTAATTTTAGATTTGCACTTTATAAACTTCTTGTCTTTGCAGCACTTTTAAGCCTTTCAGCAAAGAAAACCAAATCAGGTAGAAATGACTGTTTTGCAAAGGTTTTGCCGTGTTCTTTAACATAATTGAATGCATGAATACCACTTTCTGTCTGAGAACCTGAAAAATAATATATGAAGCTGTTAAAAAAGAAGAAAAACAAGAGAAAATCTTAGTTTTAAACAGACAGAATTACAGTTTTTCACCTCCTCGGAACAAATCCACCAACAGGAAGCTGCTAATTTCCTTACTGTTCACTTTCATTTACTCTTGAGAGATGCTGCTTTGCTTTAATTAACTCAKAAAAYKSRRTTTTTRCCWACACCTCAACCATTACTTCTCTGCTGCCTGACATTCGATCTTCCTGAAACAAATGATTAATAAGACAGTATTGCACCTGCTGCACCGCGGTGCCACCAGGGCAGGGATTCAGAATCATAATTACTGTATCTGCCTTTTGGCACTGCAGCTCATTAATTTTTTTTATTATTATTATTTTCTCTCGTTATGTGGGTACCTGGCAGCAGCGAGCCTCTGTCTAATTTACACATCAGGCTGTGATTTAGAAAATCCACTGTCATGGAAATGAGCTTATGATTTGGAGGCCAATAAAACGGTTAATTCCTGTTTCAGACTGAGATCACACTGGATCTGACAGCAACTAAGAGTGCTGCATTTATAAAAAATAAAAATTAAAAAGGCACAGCAGGTTTTGTATTTGCATGTTTCAAAAGTGTCTCTCTTATTTGAGTTCATTCCTTGAGACGTGTTTCGAGTTTGCTTCATTTAATTGATGGTACTCTGTATTCGTTTTAGGACAAATAACGTGCAGCAGGGCCAGCTCCGACAGAACCACAGAGCTGTGTGGACCCTCGTTCCCCCCTCCGGAGGGACAGTAATGTGTTCAGGGATGAGTGAACACTGCTCTCACAATTCCTTCACTTGAAATGAACCGTCAAATCACAGCATTCAATTAAGCATTATCGCCACAGAGATACACGAGGTCTCTTTTTTTTTTCCGGGGCTCAAGAAACGCTCACAAATCAGAAAGTCATTGGAAATTTAATATCAAATAAAAGCCCCTCAATAATAACGCTCTACTATCAGAATGAAAAAGTAAGCTCTTGTGAAATTATTTCCCATATTCCTGTCAATCCTCCTCTTTTCCACGTGTTGAAATTTATGCTCATCTTTTGTTATTCATAGCTCTGGGTTCTGCATTTCAGCGTCTCCYTCGTTTTTTTTCTTCCTGGCACCGTACGGGGTAAGTCAGCTGCAGGAAGCTCTCCAAGTTCAGGAAAGGCTGCCAACTTTCAACCTTTGAACGTGAGAGTCGGGACTTTTCTTTTTATGTTTTTAACCAAACTGTTTCCACCAAAATTATAACAATGTGGTGAAGAAATTTATTAGTCGTGCTAGATACTGATTTTAAAAGCACAACACCATTTTCTTAGTTTTCCTTTTTAAGTATTGACTTTTATAATCCATTGTTTGACTATTGTTATGTCTTGATTAAAACAGTTTAGATACATGCCCGAAACACTATCACAACACATAAATAAACAAAACGTTAAACATAAGTGCAGGTTTTTTGTCTGAGTGTCTGCGATTCAGCCGTAGGCCAGTAGTGGGCGTACCAGGCACTGAAGATCATGTATATAGGCCGGGACTTCCGGTTTTCACGCAACGTGGGTTTCCTGCTTGCACTGACAGCATTAAACCTCCGTTCATTCCAGTCACTGGTGTTGTACGGTCCTCATTCTCTTCACATTTAAATCTTTCCAATATTTATGTGGTTTCATCTCGATTTCAGTTAATGAACACTAAATTTTCTTACAGTGATACTAAAAGAAGACTTGCTGCAAACGTTTGAAGACAGGATAAAGCACAATAAAGCAAGAAAAAAAACATCTGATCCAACTTGAGGAAATAAAAGATACAACAAAGGTGTTGTGATGCTTTTTGAACTTTATTCGAAGAAGCAAGGAATATAATTTAACAAACTCCTGCATAAGCAGTTTTCCATAAATCAGGCTGGAGCTTGCGAACAGAGAAGCTTTAATGCCTCGATACAATATGTGTCCTGAAGGTAAAACTGCTGATCTGTGCTACAAACAGTRCTGTACATTTCCTGTAAAGTCAACAAAAATGAAAAGATTTCCTCTTACTCATTTTATATCCACTTTATATTCACAGTCATCAGTCTCAGCTGAAGTGTGATAAAGTAGATGTCCTTAAAGTAAAATCAGTTCATGTTGATATCTGTGAGCCCTTCATCTCTCGGGAGAGAAACACCATCCAGTTTATTCAATTTCCTCATCCGTGTCTCGACCTTTCCTGTTGTGCAGAGGTATTTGGCTCAAAGAGTACGCCTCACGAGTGTTCATTTAACTCTGCACAGAATGGGACTAAACCCTCCAAACAACTCCCAGAGCTCTGTCCGAGAAAACCTCTACACCTCTGTCTGTTACAGCGGGAAATTTAGAAGACAAATATAAGTAAAAGTTTAAAGCTTTTCATGTTGATAAAAGATGCCATTAGGTGTTCCCTTTCCTTTTTTTCTGAAAGCATTAAGTTTCTTAGCAGCTCTAACACAACATGCTTCAGGGATCTTGTAGTTAAAAAAGGTTAACAATTACTCTGTCTGCCCTGACTAATGATAATTACTTTCAATTTGGCCTAGACTGAACTTCTTCAGGTCTGTAAGAAGCACATTTATGAAAAATGTCTTCAAAGGCTCACGCTAGTAAATTATGGAAAATTGACTCATCATTAATTTGTCACATTTCCTCTCATTTACACCAAGACTATTGTGTTTTTAAAGGGTACAAATCATGCAAAATCAAGTTTTTTAGGCATTAAATGCATTTTGTTGTGGACTTGGAGTCCCTACGAGTGCAGAAAAGTTTAATTTAGTTTCTCCCAGTGCTGCAAAGATATCTTTATATTCTGTTCAGATCATATTTTTCAATCTGCTCTCTATTTTCTGACACTTTATGTCACAGTTTTTGCAACAGAACTTCTAAATACAATTTGGTGGTCTTCATTCTCCCCTGGCTCCAACATGTAAGGCTGGATGGACAAGTCTTCCCTTGCTGACATCTTTTAATTAGTTTGTAAATAAGAAGTTTCTGCGCAGCTGTATAGCCGTAAACCTGTCTTTGGAACTAGAATGGACCGGTCTGGAAGCTGCAGGGGAGCAGGGTGTGAAGCAACTCATTTGGAATTAAAAAGACAGCCTTAAAACGAGTTGATCTGAGACACATCTCAGAAAAGGGGCGGGGCTAATGGAGTAAAAATAAGGAGGAATTCAGACCAAAGCGTTGCAGTTCCACTTTATATAGACCCCAAGTAAAGGATTAAAATGTGAAAAGAAGGATTTAAAAGCATTTTATGTCTACTTTAAATTAAACTCTTTCACTAAATACTTCACTCTACTGTCAGTCAGACATTTTGTAGCTCTGCTTAAACTTTTAAGCTCGTTGTCTTTTCATCATAACGCACAGGAAACTTATAGAAGAGGTTGTTGTGTACAGAAGCTGCATGCTGCATTGGTAGAAACAGACCATCATCATAGCGCCTGAAGCCAGGAGCTCCAGAGCCCGTGAAGCGTTGTAAAGCCAACGTCCACAGCTCATTATTGATTTTCTGACTCACTGAAAATGTACAAGCACTCCCCAGACAGCTCAGCTGCATAGCTGCTTGTCTCCTCCTTTGCCTTGCTTGAAGAATTTAATGAAATTCTCAGCTGGAATCACATGCTCCATCAGTGGGTTCAATTGGACTCGAGAGCATTTTACAAACAGTTTTGTTTTAACATATTTGTGACCCATCATCATATCAAAATGAGGATTAAATACAATTTGGTCAAAATGACCTACCAGTAATTACGTTTTCAGGTTCCTGGCTTTAAAAGCTACATTTTTTATACTTAGACCATTCTGATATTATAAGTGGATCTAGAGATATGACTTAATTTGTCATGCTGGTTATGATGAAACATTACTGTTTGGTCTGAATCCTAATTTAATGTAAATTTATTAAGTATTTTTTGATGTAATATAAAGAGGAAACCTCAAGTTGTATTTGTATATTAAGATTTCCCAGTTGGAAAGAAACAAAAACATTTCTAGCTCACAAAAATTCTACAGTTTTTCTGTGTTTTTTAGATGCCACTAAGACTTTTGATCGTGGAAATCATAGAAAACTATTTTTAAAATTGTGCCAAGCTGGTGTGCCCAAATATATAGTAAGATGTCTGTCCTATTGGTGTGCTAACCAAACTATGCAGGTTAAATGGGACAATTGTGTGTCTGCATCCTTTCGCGTCAGCAATGGAGTCAGACAAGGAACCATTTTATCCCATATTGTTTAATTTTTTATATAAATGACCTCTCAAAGCAGCTAAACCTGTGTAGAACTGGCTGTATGGTTGGAGATACTATTATAAATCATCTCATGTATGCTGACGACAGTAGTTTTTAGTCCAAGTTCAGCTGGTCTTCAGAAGCTGCTTAATGTCTGTTCAGCTTATGGTGAGCTTTATGATGTCAAATTCAATCCATCAAAAAGTAACATTTTGATCTGTCGCACTAAAGAGGACAAAAATAATGTATTTCCAATATTTAAGCTATCTGGGACTTTTCTGAATGTCTGTAATGAGGTGAAATATCTTGGTCATGTGCTGACAGACTGTCTGTCTGATGATGAGGACATTTACCGTAAAGTTCATCTGATATATGCTCAGGCAAATATGCTTGTCCGTAAGTTTGGATTCTGTTCTGATGAAGTGAAACTGAACTTGTTCAGATCATATTGTACTTCACTGTATACGGCACATTTGTGGTGRAATTTAAAAAAAGCCAGTCTTCATAGATTGAAGGTGGCTTATAATGATTAACTACGACTTTTGTTAAAAAAGCCCAGATGGACCAGTGCCAGTGAACTGTTTGTATCTGCTCATGTCAGCACATTTATGGCTGTTTTAAGAAGGCTTATGTACAAATTTATTTGTTGTTTAAATATGTCTAATAATAGAATTATTTTACAGTTGACTGATGTGACATTTAGTGCAGTAAAATGCTCATCTGTGCTTTGGAAGCACTGGTATGACTGCCTCTTCAATGGTTAGGAACCTTTTTGTACTTTTTATTCTTTTGTGTGTTTTTTTTATCTTCTTTTTTATGCTAATTGGAACTTGAGTCTGTAATAAAGTTTATTTATCTATCTATCTATCTATCTATTAGGGGTGCAACAATACATGTACCCGTATCGAACCGTATCAAACAGTGCTTTAGGTTCAATACACACTTGTATCGAACAATACAGATTTTTAAAATTTACTTTATCAACTTGTCTTCTGAAGATGCTCTGTGTTGAAGGATCAGTGGATCTGTGTTCGACTACTCCACCTAGGCTGCATTGTGGAGCACAGATCCACTCAGAAACTTGCTCTTTCAGCAACATTTAATTTAAAAACTGTACTTTTGAGGTTAAAC
>NW_013952544.1:374871-388298 GCF_001266775.1 Austrofundulus limnaeus
CTATCTATCTATCTATCTATCTATCTATCTATCTATCTATCTATCTATCTATCTATCTCAGGGAATAATTCAAAATTTTAAGGTGTTCCTCCAAATCAGTTTGTTTTTTTGTTGCTACTGCTCAAAAAATGCTTCAAAATTTTATTTTAGGATTATATTTCAGACAGTTCATTTAAATGATACATTGATAAGGCATTAATTCATTATATTTTGACAAAATGCAATTTTTGCGCATGTTTAAATCAAAACCCTATGTCTGCCTGTTTCTCCACATTCCACTTTTGGACTTAATCCTCGTTTTGACGTGATGGGTCACGTTTCTTAAAAAAAAAATTCCTCCAAAATTTCAAACAAAGATCCTGTCCGATCTGTTTGTACGCCAAACGACTCTCTGCTACTACCACAGCAAAGTTTAGCTCAATCTCTGTAAAACGTACAGCCTTTTATATGCATCCAATGATTTTTTTTGCTTTCATGAGTGAATTTGCTAACAAACTCACGTTATGTCTTGCCTTTCGTGGCAGTGGATGGTTAAAGCAAATCTTGGCAACTCCAAAATGAAACAGCAGTTTTAGCAAAAATAAAAAAAATGAATGATTATTTTTCTGCTGTAATGAAGCGAATAGGTTTGCTTGGCTGCAGCAGATAAAACTTTCTGAATTCTGTTTTTCATATTGTTGCAGATTTAGAAGTGGTTGCTCTCCTTCCATCTCCACAGTCTCCGGTTTCCTTCTGTCTGATGCACTAATCAGATTTTCTGTACAGCCACCGTTAAAATGACTGGATGCAGCCGATATGAACGCCTGTGTTTMCTAAGAGCTGGTTTAACTTGCACAAAATGGGGCGTAATCGATTCAGCCCGTAGGAAGAGGACACGTTTAGTTACACCAGAGAGAGTTTTAACGGTAAACTGTAATTGCAGTGGGAGCATTGTTCGAAGCAAAGGTTGTTTTCATTTTTCATGATTTGTTCAGCGTTACTCTGAGCCAAAAGACCGGCTTGTGCTCAACAATGATTATTGCACTTGAGCTATATGTCAGATCCTAATGGTTGTTATCACAGGTCCAGAGTTGAGTAGAAATATTAAATGAGATCCTCACTTGGAGAGGATGTGAAGCAGCGGATAGGAATAAGTGAGAGAAGCTCTCCGATCTCATTTTTATGTGTGCCTGAGTCAGAATGGGTGGGGTGGAAATACGTGGGTGAATCACATGTCATCATGGTGCAGAAAGTGTGTGTATTTATGTGATGATGATGAAATGCAGAGACAAGGCAGCTGCAGTGATGTGCAGGCATGCCATTGTTTGTCAAACACAAGGTGGCCAGGATGAACCTAAAGTGACAGCTCAGTGACACACAACACAGGCTCCAGCAGACACACAAACACACTCACTCTGCAGGCAGTTTTTATCTTTTCTCGTCCTTCCCTTCTCTTTCCATTCCTCGTTTTCGTTCCATAAGAAGGTGCACGCGTCACCTAATTCCTCTGATCCGTCTCATTTTGCAGATCTGACAGAGGTGATTGTGTTGGGCTTCCTGAACTAAGCTGTGTGATGACAGGGCGGTGACACGGCGAGCCGCGGCGGCACGCCTCTCTTCGCACGGTTCAAACGCGGCTACAAAGCAACGTCGCTGCCCGTCATCTTCCTGCAGGTGTCAACACAACACAAACACGCTCCAACGGCACGTCTCGTTCGACTGCGAAACAAACGACATGCATGTGTGTGCAGTGAGAAACCTCTCAGAGGATTATTGGTGCAGTTGGCACTGCTGTTCTGGGAAACACTATGAACTGAGCAAAGAAAGAACCCATCCATCCATCCATCATCTGCTGCTTGTTCCAAATTCGGGTCGCAGAGGCAGCAGCTTAAGCAGGGAGGCCCGGGTATCCCTTTCCACAGCCAAGGCCCAATTATAATATGGGCATTCTGGGCATGGGCCCCTGAAGAAAGGGGGAAAAAACGGCACTGTTTTTATTACTTGATAAAATAACATGGGCATAACATTTGGTATGCTTGTTTGTCTTTGTGTCTATTGTGTATAACGATGTAAGAAATATTCGTGTTCGAAGACTGAAGTCACTAGAAAACCACCAATGTTAAATAATATGATTGTTAGACGGGATAATAACACATAATTTCCCTCTGGGATCAATAAAGTATTTTTGAATTGAATTGAATTGAATAAAACTATACAAAACCAGAATTCTGGAGTGAGGATTTATTGCCATTTGGATCTGACAGGAAACCACACACTGCCGGCCAACCAGGAAGTTGATCTATTTATAGAGTCTTCAATGCCCGTGTTCGCCCCCTATTGACCTATGGCTGAATCACAGGCATTCATACACAATTCTCCCCTAATGTTTTCATTACGGATAAATATGTGTTGTTATAGATATTTCGGACATGTAACTAATCTATATCAATCAACACATTATAGATTAAACATTACGAAAAGGAAAACCTAAAAATATAGTGTTGTGCCTTTAACATCAGTACTAATCTGTAATAACTATAAATTTCTTCAATGATGTGATTGTGATGCTGTATTTCTGAGTGTTTTATGTGCTGCAGAACAGGAACCTGCTGTAAAAAATTATGCTGAGTCAGACTTGATTTTTAGTAATCTTTTCCTGTTAAATCAATAAATCAAATGAAATCAACAGATGCAAGGTACACGTGGGACATGTCCCCCGCACTTCTTGTGTCTGTGGTTCTGTCCCTGCACTTTTTAAACTGATTATATCCATTTAAGGGTTAAAGAAAAGAAAATGCAAAGTTTTTGCAATCTGCTGGCTCCGTCTGGTTTCTGACACGTTGAAGCTCTGCTCAGCAGATGGACTTCTGCCCCTGCGGTGCAGCAGGCACACCGGCGTTTGCACGCGCACTTATGGGGCGTTTAAAGACTGCTCGGAAAAACCGCATGCTAATAAATTAAACAATCAGTAAGTTCAGCGATGCTGCTGGAGGCACTAAAGTCTGCTCTGGGTTTTCCTGGTGACCTAAAACAAGAAGCAGGCAGGCACACCAGGTGATGATCAGCTGCTGTGGTCGTTGTTTTCAATATCTGATCCCTCCAGATATTATGACCATCAGGAGATTCTTTACAAAGAAGCAGAAACTAAGTCAAACTCTCACCACAGGATAATTTTCTTTCCTGTGTGAAGTTAGTGCAGTTAGCCGCTGGCTACAGCTAGCTTAGCATTGGCTATTATGTAAATGCGTAAAGTGAACATTTGTTTCTATAATTTACAGCATCTGCTAAAGTGCACAGAGGGATCAGCTGGTATTATTATTATCAAGAATAAAACATTAGACACTTCTGTTGGATATTTTTATGAAAGTAAAACTACTGCATCCTAAAATGTATTGTGGGTTTAGTATTTTTAAAAGTTGTTTCTGTATAAAACAGAGCTGGGTTCATGTTTGATCATTTTAATTTTTAGTAACTCTGATGATGAGACATCTAGGGTCTCCACTAATAAAACAGGACCTAACAGTCATGTGGGAGTTACATTTGGGTAAGTGTGCAGCYCTGTGTGGCCCTCCGGTAGTGTCAACAAAAAACTGTAGCCCCTTCCATCATTTAAGTTACCCATCCTTGATCCAGAGCCTTGCCCACCCCTGAGCTCTGCCAGAGCTTTTAAATCACATCAACTACCTCTTCCCCAGTTATAAAGTCCCCAAACCATCAGTATTTGTATTGAGACACAAGCATTTAAATACAATCAGTAATTCAAGGCATATTTTGGTAAATATTCATAAAAGTTCAGACCAGTTTTGACATTCAGAAGTTTCCCTGCATAACCAAGCATCTGCGCTGAATCAAGTTTAATCCCACATTAAAGGGTCTTTCGGACTTGATTGTGTAACATTGTTTWGCTGCCACACAAGAAATAACACTGTGCACTGTTGGAACAAGGTCAGAGCTTTCATAACATCATTACGGTAAACATGGCAGAAAAGATGTTTTTTCAGAGACAGGCAGAGGCATTAACATAATGACTGTGGCTTACTGAGCAGATTGGTTGTCCTCCAACTGGAACGTTGGTTTGCCAGCGTGTCCTTGGGCAAGACAACCTGACATTGCCCCAAGTACCATAATCAGTGTACAGAGAGAGATACGGAATGGATAAGGCTCCATAAACATCGTATATTGTGAAAATATATAAGAAATTCTTATTGGAGTGTTTTGTAGGTTCTAAACTAAACACTATTTATGTGCCTGTTTAATGGCCCAAAAAATAAGTAGAACTTAAGTAGCTATGACTAACACCTGACAACCAAAAACTTGCTTTATTTCTTTGAAAATAATGAAATTGTTCAGAGAAGGTTTGTTCTTCGGATGGATTCTGCAGTCTGTAATCCCTGATGAGTGCTGTGGTAATGCAAGTCTTGATTGGATCGTTAGCTGATGTTCCACAGAGGATTTCTGCAGCACAGCAGAGCATAGCCGCTCTGAAACACCTAGCTGCGGTTCTTTCCTACCAAAGAGCCCTCAAACACACACAGACACACACACCAGTCACACACACCAGTCAGGTAAATAAAACAAAATGCTAAATGTTTCAAATTGTCTTCAGCATTTCTGACCCAAGTGTGTCCCTCATTAAAGTCCAGTTAAAGTTAGATGAAGCAACAACACAAACTTACAGAAAAGTTTCAAATGTCTCAGTGAGAGTTCAAAGACAGAAAGTTTCCTTTCCCCTCCAATTTGCATTAATTAGGCTGGACCTTTATGCAAATATGGAGCTGTCAAAGTGAGGTGTTTCTTACTCTAAATTCACCACGTTGCTACCACAGAGTAGGATGTGAAATTAATGAGTTATGGAAACGCCCCCTCTTCTCTACGGAGCTGGCCAAAATGTACCATTAGGCTTGTCTAGAACTTACAGGAAACCAACAAATGATGAAGTCCAAGAGGACCGCAATTAATTAACAATCACTTTTGCGATCAGCGTGTGTGAAGAAGTTAGGCCTGATGTTACTCCCACTCAGCCATCAATCTAATAAGTTATGAACAAATTATCTATATTTTATCATCAGTGAATTTTTTTGTTTTATTTTCAGCTTTGACAATTAACCAAACTGTGTAAAACAGTTCTTTAACAATCTTTTAAAGTAGGTGATTTTTTTACATATACGTAATGAATGACTTACCACATTGATGCTTTTCCTTAAAGAGGGGGTGTTGTGCAAAACTGACGTTTTTGAGCTTTATATCATGTTATAATGTCATTCTTTTATCCAAAACACATCCAGAGTGTTGCTTTGACTCATTCATGCATGTTTTGAGAAATCCTTGAATCTCCTGTGGTAGCCATGTGGAGCGTGCTGGTACAAAGCTCCACCTATTTACCCAAAGCTCCTCCCTGGAGCTCAGTCTGCAGCCGAGTGATGTGTGTAAATCATCTTTGGTCTCTAATGCTGTCCAACAATATGATGATTTGTATCAGCTACTTCAAATGAAAAATAAAGGTGAGATGTCACACCCTCACAAGGTGTAGTGCACCTTTTAACTGCAGCAGAAAAAGGCATCAGGCTTTTCATGAACATTTCCAATGCAGCAAATGTCTGCTCCCGACACACAGTGTTGGTCTATAAAAAATGAATGTGGGGATATCGATCCAGTGTGTCTCAGAAAACATATAGTGGAGTCTCAATGGCATGGACAACCATTACTTTGACCTCATCCAACTCCTGGTGAACAGTTACTACACCATCAGACAGAAACATGTAGCCAGATTACACACCTCACAGATAAAAAAAGAGTCTGTTCGACAGAAACTGACTAAGCTCATTCTCTTCAAAGGACAATAACTAAACAAGACAGAAAAAAGCACTAAAAATACAGTAAAGTACAGAAAAACAATGGACTTGCATTTATTTTACAAATGATTGTCAATCTTATTATTGAACACAATCTTGTTTTTTGTTTATTTTAATGAATTTTTTGAGTTCATTCTGTATTTGTAAACTATGTTTTCAAAATGATGCTTTAAGCCTTGGTTTTTGTATTGTATTTTGACAACGTAATTTTAGTATACTTTCTTTTCCTTGTTTTGACTACATTGTTAATAAAAAATAACATTTTTTTAGTCAAAATAGTATGGTAAAAATCTTTCTTTCAACTGTGTGCGTAAATGTGTTATAGAGCAGAGATTCTTAACCAAATTGGGCCGCGAGCGCCACCTTGAGGGCCTCAAAAGAACAACAGTTTTTAATTTGGGGCCGCAGAGGGCCGCGGGACGCATTGATTTTGAATAAGGTGCAATACACTTTCTCACCACTAGTAGCGGTAGTGCGTCACTCAGATGTTTAACAACTTTTTTAATATGTAGAAGAAGAAACTTAGATACTGTATCTGCCGAAAATAGAAACTTATTTTAAATGAAAAATAGAAGCATAAATGAAGGTAACCCATCAAAAAAGGCCAAAGTTTGTCGCTAGTATGAAGTGCAGCTTCTAGTTCTACCATGCAATATTTTAAAAGTTCAAAACATTATCAAATACAGTTGCAGATACAACTATATTTTAATTTGCACTTTAAATTCATTTTTTAGTTTATTTTTTAAATATTTTTAATGTATTTTAAAGAAACTTTAAACTTGTCAAAAAGCTGTTGTTACTGTTGTTTGTCACTAATATGAAAAGCAGCTTCTGTTTCTACCATGCAAAAGTTTAAAAAGGCTACATTTTCATTTTTATTTTATCAAATTTAGTTTTACAGGTTTTTTGTATTTGAAACATTTAAACATTTTTAATTTATTTATCATATATATTTGTGTCGATAAGCCTGAGTGGTCTGTTGACTGACTGATGTATTTGTTCAAATAATTATGGGCAGGTTACAATATAAAAATGTTTGTCATAATCACATCTTGTGATTATTTGACAGGAGTTTTACTTTTAAACTGTTAGTGTATTTAATTTAGTTATAATGTAAATACAATAAAAATTAAACCAATATTTAGAATAATTATCATTTTGATCCGTACAGTGGTAATGTCTGACTGGGCCTCGTGTCACTTTATGTTCAATAAATTGGGTCCCGAGGTCAAAAGGTTAAGAACGCCTGTTATAGAGTACATGTAATTGGGGCTACTCTAAAAAGAAAATCCTGTTAATCTGGTAAGTCCTCAGCATTGTTTACATAATTTGAACAGCCCCATCCTTTTAAGTAGACTGTTTCAAGATGGCGTTGCGCTTTACATATCTTGGTCCCAACCTCTTGACGGAGGTCGCCTCAAATTGGATGCAAATATGTGCTGAAGTGGGAGTGTCAGAAACGACAGGGGATTCTTAAAGAGACAGAGACCAATTTCAAGGTTTAGATAGGTGATGARGTAAAGTCAAATTTATTTTTGATGTATACAACTTTTAACTGAAGGTAAAAATGTTCCTTGATTGTGGCTTCGAATTGACATCCAAAAGGCTTTTCACTGCACCCCGGAACAACCAATTAAGAGTCATCCATCCATCCATCCATCCATCCATCCATCCATTATCCATCCATCCATCCATCCTCTTCTGTTTGTTCTGTACTCGGGTCACAGGGAGGCTCAGACAATGAACAGAGCACTGAACACATTTCAAACACTGACCCTATCTGCACTTTGTTTCTGGAAGCAACTGTAGCTGCTGTTCTCCTTCTAAGAACAACTTTGCATCAGCCTTACAGGAAGTTATCCTGAGTGTAATTCTAGTTACAGGCCAACAGAAACACGCACTCTAAGGTTACTGTCAGTGGTGTTGAAAACTTTCTTCCAAGGCTGAGCTGCAGAGTGGAGAAATGTTTTACAATCAGTCAAACTGAATTTGGCCCCTGGCGAAAGCACGCACTAAAAGAGAATGGCATCAAAGGACCCCGGAACAACCTGCGCCTTATTAAAATGATAAATGGCTCGACAGCCACCTGGGTGCATATCTCATTTCTAGAGTAAATTTAGTTCTCATCGGAAACAGAACAGGTTGGAGACAAGGCAGCTGTTGTTTTCATGATCTGATTAAACCCCAGTGTAGTGCTGCAGTGCCATACCTCAAGTTATTGTGGAGGCATCCCATTATACCCCCACACACCATGTTCACCTCTGCTCGTTACATTACAGTATGCTCAGAAAAACATAAACAAACAAAAAACAAAAACATACTTTCAGTTCCCACGCTCCCTCATGGAACACACGGGCCGTGTTTTAAGTACAGAGCTGATACGTAACAAATTATTCTCCATTATGGTGATGTGTTCCCTGACATTGGGTCATTAGTAGAGGACAACACGCTGTTTGAAATTCATTGGCTGGTAGGTTTGTTTGCCCAGGGGAGGTCTGACTCCATCGTCAGAAATAGAAGATGCTGGAAGCCTCAACAAGGAAATTCTTAACTAAACACAACAGGACTGTAGTTTAATGTTTTGTGCTTTTCCTCTGACATTTGGCAACAACTCACCTGCAGGGCAGCAACATCCTCCACATCTGCACCAACCCAACAACATGCAGCACGTTCTACTAGTTGGGAACATAAGGCATCCCAGCAAGAATACTAATAATGACTCTCTGAGTGCAACGAGACATCCCAAACCGTGCAAATTGTTTTATGGTTTTATGTTACATGACTGCCTGAGATAAACAACCATTCTTCATTCTGAAAATCCAATAGGAGCTGCTCAGACAGAAAAAAAATACATCTGAGGGTCCCCAGTTCAGGGTAACAAACCCAACATATTATGAAGGGAAAATAACTGGTAGAGATTTTCTATAATTATATTACCACCTTTTTCACTGAAGTACTTTTTTATCGCTAAAATTTCAGTATAAAGAGAACCTAACTGCAGAGAAGGAGAAAAAGGAAGAGAAGTTTGATATATATCAAAGTTTTACTCTTTAACTAAAAACAATCCAACAAAAGAATTCAACAGAACACAGCCAAATACAAATTTGTGAAACAAGGACTAAAACTAAAGACAAAAACTGAAACACAGTAAAACCAAAGGATGGTCTGACACAGGACAGCAAGAAACCTGGAAAAGTTCTTGACAAAATGTCTGGTGCTGATCCCAGGAGACATAAAAAGATTAAGTTAACAGAAATTATACATTAAAACTCATGAGAAGATTACGTCACGTCCTATAACCTGCGGTCAAACATGACCAGTTGTCCCTTACAAAAGGGTTAATTCATCCAGCCATCCATTTTCTTCTGTATATCATGATCAGGTTGTGGAGGTCAGTGATAAAAACCCAAACATCCCTCAACACAAGAGGGGATTTTGCATTGCCCACCTCGGTTCCAGTCGGCCAGGCCTTACTCTACCCTGGCCCTGGTTCGGTTTGCATCCTTACATCCTTTCATCTGCTTGTTTGTTCGGTTATGATCAAATCCTCACCATTAGATAAGGGCTGTAATGTAGAAGGCCCAGTAAATACTGGTTCAGCTCTGTGTTCAGTACAAAAGACTGGACTATGGGGCGCCGNCAAACTATGACATTTATAAATGTATGAATGGCATGGTGAAAAACTGACTTGGAAAAATAAATCTGTTCCTTTTTTTTCTTATAAAAGGCTAAATAAAACAAAAATATTGGTGGTAATATTTGACTGTGTAACTTTACAAATGGCACCCCATACTGGACCCTTGCTGCTGCAGATGAAGCACCGACGTGTCAGTCCATCTCTTGCTCCACCCGACCAAAACGAAGACACTAAGATATTTAACCTCCTCTACTTGAGGCAGTGAGTCATCCCAAACCCAAAGGGAGCACAAATGCTTTTTCCTGACAAGAACCATGGTTTCAAACTTAAAAGGAGCCGAGTCTCACTCCAGCCCCGTCACACGCAGCTGTGGACCGCTCCAGTGCATGCTGAAGGTCAGGGCTTGATGAATTTGTTTCTGGAATAATCAAATGTGTATTTATATTAAAACTGAAATAGACTCACTCTCAGAATGGTAACAGGCAGCATTGGACACGTGTGGTTATCAGTCTGACCTGAAGCGCAGAGAGCAAATTGTTTCCAAACACTGTGTTTGGAGACGGTCCGGTTCTGAGGAAAACAAGCCACCTTTGGGTGTTCCTGTACATCCTGTTAACCTTCCCCGTTAACCTTATTTTAGCGCCGCCAACCTGTCTAACAGAGGTGAAATATGATAATGAAATAAAGCATGAAAGTGATTTCACAGGGGGGGAGGATCACATGGTGCTTCAATCCAATAATAAAACCAACCTGTGGCTGTCCTGAGGAGGAGGAAGCCAGGGTACTCTTTTAGATTGTTATGTGGGCAGCTGCTGTCACCGATGCTTCATCCAGACTGACCAACAGGACCAGAACATGATGGTGAGTTCTGGTACCACCCCCAATAATCACCACCTGTATACCTGTGAAGCTGATACTTGTTTTGACTTGTCACCTGTCAAGACTTTGGAAAACTGAAAGGAAGATAGTTCTCAAAACTTTACTTTTTCCTCGATAAAAATAATCATTCAAATGCAGCTTTAACTGAAATGTGTCACTCTGTCACGGCAGCTGAACAACACCAGAGTCTGTGGGAGAGAATATAGAGGTTTCACTCAGAAATGTTGTTGCTTTTAGCAAAGAAGGCAGGCAGGAAGGGTAAATATAGCCAAAACAAAGGTGTTCACTTGTTACCAGGCAGGTAGAGCTGACAGAACCYAGCACCGAGAAACTTTTGCCAGATTTCGTTGTGCACTGACATTTAAAAGAAAAAAAAATCAACATTACACATCCTGGAAGGAAAAGACACATCTCTGAAAGAGTTTTTCATGTTTTGAAGGACATTTTGTGGCTAATTAAATGAATTTTTAGATCCAGTTTTGTTTTCTTGCAGTCATATCCTTTAAACAGAGAAATCAAGTAAATCTCTACCAATGTGTCCCACTCTAACAAGCTTGTTTAAGATTCCAAAAGGTACCGCCCCCAGGGGTGTGACCGGGAATGTTGGGTTTTAGATATATGGACGATTAGAGAAGAGAGGATGATTTATTCTGTTTAGTGTAGCTGGTAATAAACGCTGCTGCAGAGAGGGTTGTTATTGTTTTAATTTTGATAAGACCCAAGGCCTCAAACTCAAACTTCCTGGCTGCTGTGAGCTGACTCAAATGGAGTCTTTTATCAAAAAAACAATAAAAAAATCCATATATTTCATTTGAATCATGATGAGTCTATTCTAGGACTATTCAACTGGTGGCTCGCAGGCCACATCCGGCCTGCGAGTGACCAAAGTTCGGCCGGCCAATTGGTTCATTCATCTCTTAAGCCCAAACCCCCAGTTTTCTACTTTAATTAATTTAAGTTCTTTTAGTTANGCCAATTGGTTCATTCATCTCTTAAGCCCAAACCCCCAGTTTTCTACTTTAATTAATTTAAGTTCTTTTAGTTAGACATAAACATGTTTGTTATCTATAGAAATGTCAGAATCTTGGCTAGAAGCTGGTAAAAATTATTTAAATGAACACCCAAGACAGTAAAAACTACAAGCAGTTGAAGATAAAATTATGAAAAGGGAAAATAAAGTTGGTTTAAAYATTTGGCAAGTCAGACATGTCAAAATAATATTTCTGGTAAATYAGAGGCATAATGTGTTATTTTTATTGTTTTATCATCACTACTTTTGTTACATAGGGTTATGCACATTGTATTCATGATTAAATGCAGCAAAATAAGCTATTTAAAAAGTAACAGATCTTTGTAATACTTATTTTATTTACATAATGATTGTAATTGCTGGATGTTCGGCCCCTCAGCTGTTGGCCTGCAGTAACTGTGGSCCRTGGAGCAGTTTAGTTGAATAGCCCTGCTCTATTCTATGTTAAACAAGTCAGAAATCATCACACAATAAGCCAATAAAAGAAATGATTATGTTGAGCTCTTTAGGTGAAGTTTTAGTCATCGCTGTGCTAAGCTTTATCAGATTTGTCACAAACATCAGCTCAAACCACGAGCAAAACCAGAGTGAGATTTCAGTCGTTCTCTATCTGTAATAATTACTTTGACAAGAGAAAAGCCCATTACGAATCATCATTATAGCTGAAATTGAGATGAATATCTGGTCTTTTAAAATTAACACGATACTTTATTGAATTAAACACTTGACTTGTTCTCACTAACCAGAAGGTGAAAAGCAACGACATGAGAATAATGAGGCAGAGCCGGGGCATTCGCCAGTCGCTCTGTACGATGGTTGGTGCCTGAGGAAGAAAAAGCTTCCACATGAAAAAGAGGTGGCTCACGTGTAAAAGGTAAAAGATGAAAGTTTCCATGGAAAATATAAAAATTCACACCGATGCAAAGATATTTTACTGATGGATAACTCAAGGAGCAGACAAAGAGCTGTGAGGACAGAGAAGAGCTCCTTTTACTACCTGATTTCTCTGCAATCAGAAAACCTTGAACAAGAACCAGAATGAATCAAATGCACTCAAATTATATTTTTTAGTGAAAAAGCAGGTAATTAAGCTTAAGTTCTTTTTACTGATTTTGACCTTGGTTTTGTTAAGGCTAAACTGTGTTTGCATGTGCGCAAAATTAGAAATTTGAACAAAAATCTGCAAACCTGCATTGAAAAAGAGTCAACAGAAGGGCTGAGTAAAGAAAAAAAAATCAATTTATTTGATCTTGGACTGACTTCATTTAATTTGGGAATAATGATTCAAAGGGTATGAGATGGATTTTTCCCCAGMGCATCTTGTGTGGGATGAAGCTGAGGCGTGTTTCTATGTTTTGTGTCACTCCTGGCTTGCCGTATGTTTACATCTGGTTCACGTTTAGCGCTAACGTTAGCTTCTGACAAGTTGTCTGGAGCAAAACAAAAGAAACTAAGAAATCACTAACATTCCCAGCTGACTCTCTGCAGGACTTAGATAACAGAGATCGTGGTGATTTTTGTTTGCAAAGATTTACTCTAGTAAGCAGTAGAAGAAAACGAAGCAAGCTTCGAACCAAAACTACTGCATATAAACATCTGACTGAAACTCTTCTACAGAATAAGTTTTGTTTCCAATATTATTATTTCTAAACTTTAAGAAACATCTTGAAATTCACAGTGATGGAATATTGTGGATGAAGTACCCTTCTTCTTTTTTTTAAAATAAGTTTTATTGACCAGAAGGTAACACAAACATTACAAACACACAATTTTCATACGCTCAAAGGAGAGGGCAGAAGTATACTTATATTAGCCCACATCTTCTCCTCCAACCTTATTCCCATCACTTCTTATTCCTCAAGAAAATTATTCTTAATTTCTTAAAAATTAATGCATCCAACAACACTCACACTTCCTTTTTAGTTTAAATTCTTTTAAATTTGTGACAGTTTTGTTTCAAGATTTAACTGTCCAATTTACAAGTTTGCCCTTAAAAGCTGTTATTTATTTGTATTGTATTGTATTGTATTGTATTGTATTGTATTGTATT
>NW_013952544.1:388502-390188 GCF_001266775.1 Austrofundulus limnaeus
CCCCCCCCCCAAATAATTTAGCTTCCTCTTTAACTGGTGCACCAAAGGGGCCATGTTGTGTGTTTGCTAACCTTTAATTTACCTAAGGGAGTTTCATTGAAAACTTCTGTTTCTAAAAAATACTCAATTGGTTGAACTTTGTGCTTTGCTAAAGGGCAGATTGTTACTGGATAACCTTTATCACCTTTTACCCATTACATGCCATTTTACAATTTAAAATGTCAGATTTCTAAAAGCAGTAATTTGTGAATGTTTTACCCCTGAGACYTTGAGTAGACTAACAGTATAACAAGTTACAAGGCCAGCTTTGCCATCTGCAATTATCTGAAAATACAAAATTTGTTCAGGATTACTGTTCCTATTAAAGAGGGGGTCATTATGCAAAATCAACTTTTTGAGCTTTATATCATGTTATAATGTCATTCCTTCATCAGAAACATCCCCAGAGTGTTGCTTTGACTCATTCATGCATGTTTGAGAAATCCTTGAATCTCCTGTGGCCATGTGGAGCTGCCTCAACACTTGCTGGTACAAAGCTCCACCCATTTACCCAAAGCTCCTCCCTGGATCTCAGTCTGCAGTCGAGCTCCCGCCCCACAGAGCACCCCTCCCACGAAGCATTGTTGTAAAGACGTGTTGAAGTGGGAGTGTCTGAAATGGTAGGAGGTTCTTCAAGAGACTGAGGCCAATTTCAAGGTATTTAGGCAATGATGCAAAGTCATATTTATTTTTGATATATACAGCATTTTCATAACAAATGAAGGCAACAAAGTTACTTTAATTGAATTATGTGCCTGCAAAATACATACCCCCCCCCCCAACAGTATTAATAAAAGTATTTAAAGGTTTATATATACATGGTATAAAAGTTTAAGTCTTAAAACTGTCAGGCTTAATAAAATGTAAATAATTTAAATGTTAATCTGTCTTTTGTTTGATGAAATGATTAATTTATTTGCCAAGAAGAAAATATCACAGATAATTGCTTTACAAATATTTAACACAGTAAACATCCTGCCTGCATGACTGACAGATTTTTCTTACTGGATTTAAAATGTGACTGATATGAATCTTGGTAAAACACAGAGTTGTTACAGCAATTTATCTAAAACTGTAATTGAGCCTACCGATTGACTCATTTATTAACCAATGACAGAAAAAAGAATTAAGGATGTAAGGAAAACATTAACTTTACCTCCAATTTAAAAGAAATTAATGTACGTGTTGGATATTTTGGTAGTAAATTGTGACATTTATAGTTTTCTGACTAAAATAAACCTAATTAATAAATAAAATTCAGTGTGAGGAATGAGCATAATGTTTAAATGCATAATTTCCCACCACTTGATACTCAAGCTGAAGAGAAACGTGTTTAATGTCGGTCACATCTGCTTCATGACATTTATTTTACTAAAAGAGGTCAGTATATATTAATAAATTATTGGAACACAGTTGAATTCACCATTAATGAAGCAGGAAATTAATCAAGTTGCCAGAACCTCTACTGGAAAGATGGAATACACATTAGGGAAACTATTTTAAACCATTGCAAAGTTGTTTTAGTGATTAATCATATTTTGTCTCAACAAATTTTGAAAAGTAAATTTTTTGTTGTAAAACAAAGTATAAACTGACTATATAACTATGATAAAAAGCCATAACAGATAATCCTATCCTATATATATA
>NW_013952544.1:390253-392839 GCF_001266775.1 Austrofundulus limnaeus
ATATAAAAGGTATTTATATCAATATTTATATCAATTTATTTCATGTGTGATTATTTTCTAACATTGTTTGAGACATTTCTGTGGTGTTTGTGTGATGACATTGTTGCTGAGTCAGCATTGAGAAACCCCTGCCTCTCTGCACCTGCAGCACAGAAAGGTTAAGTCAATGTGTGGTTGAACCCCCTGCTGAATGTGCTGCATGCCTTCACAGCTGCAGGGACTGAAGAGAAAAGGCGGCACGTTGGTCGAAAACAGGTCAGTGGAGAGGAAATGATTATGAATAAATATTTTAAAAAATTATTTCATATCAAGGGTACAAAACGTGTGCAGTTTTAACAGTTAACTACACAGGCAATAATGTAAACATTCTGCAGCATAAAATCCTCCGCAGACACTGAAGGTTTGAGGCTGAGTTTGTGTTTTAGTTGATTTGACAGATTCTGTTTCTGTGGTTTGTTTAGTTTTCTCTTTTCTTCTTTGATCTGTTTGCTGACTTACAGTTTTCATCTTACCATAAATGTATTTTGGTAAAAGTCTTTTCTAAGAAAAAAGGGTGTCAGAATGTATATTTATCCTTCTCATCCAACTACACTTAAACTGAGTCTATGCAGGAGGAGCAATTTATCAGGATATGAAATAGAAYTAACGACTGTCTACTTTTTTGTTAATTTAAGGATTATGTAAAAAGTCAGGTGAAAAATAATTTCTCAAGTAAAATATAGAAAACCAAAATGTTAACTCTGCTGACTTGCTTACCTGCAGTGTGTCACTATTTTCATCTGCCACCAAAAAGGGAAAATATACTTGCTAAGTTGTTTGGATTGTCCGTCCCTTCATTTTGCATGTATAGAGACGTGTAGAGCAAACTCACAGGGTTTTTTTCTTCAAGTTTTACGGATATTTTTAAAAACTCAGTTTCAAGTTTAGCATGTCAGAGCATGCAGGATGTAAAAAAAAAAATCAATAAATATCAAATAACTACCGTCCAACCCGATCTGCCACTAGAAATAGTCAGGTGATGGGGCACATGACCCTCTACGAACAATAGAGCCAATCAACGACCTGTTGTTAGGTGATGGCCCTCTTTGCATGTGACTAACCTGTTTGTCCACCATGTGGAGGCAGTGCTTATAAGGCTYAGTTCACCTGAAACTCATCAGACTGAAGAAGTCTCTTGGAGGAGAGACGAAACGTTTCACTAAAGAAGAGCCCATCCAGAGGACCTACTTATTTTTTCTTTTTGATTGTTCAGATAAACGTCCACAGGGGTTGGCATGTATGGGAAAGGCAGGTAATGTTTTTTTCTTCTATGTGTTATTATTCCTCTTCTTAATCAGTAAAAACTGTAGTAACCGAGTGTAGAATAAACATAAAAAGACACGTTTGTACTTGAGCAGGAGGATGCACCAGACYCAGGTCATTTAAACAACAGGAGAGTCTCTGGGGATAAAGTGCTTGATGCCCAAATATTTGTCTCTTTTATATTTATCTTTGTGTCTGTTACAAGAAACCGAACAGACTCCTCTCCATTAAAGCTCACGTGCATAAAGTGAAAACAGACCATGCAGCAGATGGATTAAATAAAGGATGAAGCTTCTCTGTAAGTCTTGTTTCAGGTTTTTGCAGGATTTCTTTCCCTTTCTATTCTCTAAGAACATCCCTCTCAGATCCAGTTCATTGGCTGCAGATAGTTTTTAGGCTTGTTCTTGCTGTTTTCATCCTCCAATTGTCCAATTTTGTCTTTTTTTCCCCCTCTCCTTTGAGGACACACTGCAGACAGTGCTGAAATGTGACAAGTTTTTGGCTTTGGCCTTTAGTTAGGTGCCTATTTTCTGCTTGAATGACTCATGACCATGTAAGTGGCTTAGAAAAAAAAAAGACTCTGAACATAGTTAGATAAAAAGGACAGCACTGGAAATAACTTAAAAGAAAGAAAGCAATGTCAAAGAAAAAAAATATTTTGCAAGTTTAAAAAAAGCCCTCAAAAAGCCTGGAAAAGTTGCTCAAAAACCACTTTAAAGACCGTAGGAAAGTCTGGCTCCTTTGAAGTAAATAAAAAAAAAATAAAGGGGGCTGGAGACCTGTGCACCAACTCTAGTCTTGGTAATTRATGCCTAAGTTTTACTCCTGTCAAAACATTTCTTGGCAGCTCTGTAGGTGAATAATTAAAACTGGCCACTTTATGTTCCCTGAAACTTTGTTACTGTATGTGGCAGAACTAACCAATGATGGCAGCAATTTAACCAGGAATATTCAGTCTCCACTCATCCATCCATCCAACTAACCATCCATTTATTTTAGCAGCCTCTTCCTCTCAGGGTCACTGATCCACATAACCAGTAGAGATGTGACGTTCACGAACGATCCGAATCTTTTGAACAGCTCRCTACAAACTAATGATAGGAATACATATTTTTAATATCTTTATTTTTGCCTACTTAACCACGGATACAATCACACCCCCTTTACCTTTTTCATGGAAAACCAGCAAAATGGCGGAGTACAGCATCTCAAAAGAAATATCATCGCAAGGGTGTAACTTTAGGTCTACCATTGGTGGTGGTGGTGGTGGTGGTGGTGGTGGTG
>NW_013952544.1:393401-398367 GCF_001266775.1 Austrofundulus limnaeus
GGGGGCTGGAGTACCTGGAGAAAATCCACACATGCACAGAGAGAACATGAAAACCCCTAAATAAAACTATATTAGAAAAAACAAATGGCTACTTTTAAAAGGAGGGATAATATGTTTGGTTGTTGAACTCTTGTCAAAAATATGGTAAAATCTTCCAATCTGAACTGCTGTGAGCTGACTTTTACTGGAACCAACCACCCTCCTCCTCCATGGTCTTCCTCCATTCCTACCTTCTTAACAGTACAAGCACACAATAATAAAAGTTTAATTTTTTTATTGCAGTACCTTTTTTTCACCATGCTAACTCCAGGCCAAAGCAGTAGATAGATCACCACCTTGGTGAAATGACCTTTCATCTTCTCATTTCCGACAGCAATCTCATCAATTACCAATATTTGGTTTATTATTGGTCCAATCAGTGCTTTGGAATGGATGAAACGTCTCAACTGTCAAACCTTTTTCAAACCAGAGAAAATAATTCTGCTTTCTATGTGAGATATCAGTATGAGTGAGGCTTATATGTGTTGGGATAAAGCTGTCTCTCCTTTCAGGTTTGGTCAACCTGCTGCTGGTTTGTGTATGCTTGTTCGAGTGTGGACCGAGTTTCTTTCTTATTATTTTAAACTTGTAGCTCCATGTAGCCACACMCATATTTACAAAGGTTCAGGTAGCATCTGCCAGCAGGATATTTTCTCATCAGCCAGCCACAGTTTTCTGTCTTGTTTATTTACRAGAACTGTAAGTAGAAAACCATGTACATGTGTGCTGATGTAATGTAGTGTTGCACATGAGCACGAGGTGATCAAACTATCTATTTTTTATCACGTCATTTTATTTGTACCTAGTGTTTTGGKCATTTTACATTTCCTGTTGAGGCTCCCAGTGCAAGAACTGCAGATGGAAATAGGCTCGTGGCTAAACGTGACAATGCAGCAAGTCTCCTGTGAGATTTCATGGTTTCATGCAAGGTTCCAACAAACCCAGTGAATAGACTTGACTAAACTGCTGTGAAATAAAACTATATTTGTGCCATAAATGCTAACTATTCTTGTTGTGCATGTAACAGTTTATTGAAGAGAAAACAAAACTTGGAATATTATATAGTTGTTTCACTGCCACATTAAAAAAGGGGCTCTAACTAAAATAACATACTACAACTGCTAATGAAAAAAAGCCTTTTTATTTACTGTTTCAAGTCTTTGAAAAGAGGTTTAAGCCAGAGTCAGAACAGCAGAATAAAAACTAATTAAACTGTTTTGGTATAACAGCAAATGTACAATGTATTAACATAATTAAACCAACAAAAAAGGTAACACTTTATAATATTTACAACTTTATAGAAATATATATATATATATGTGTGTGTGTGTGTGTGTGTGTGTGTGTGTGTGTGTGTGTGTGTGTGTGTGTGTGTGTGTGTGTGTGTTTTGAGTGTTCAAAAACTCTATAAAATGCAGTTAATTTCTCGCTCATTTTTCAAAATAATAAAAAGATGTACATACATAGTCCTGGTCAAATATTGATCTTTCTCTTCACACTGAGAACAAATCAAAGTCAGCTTTAGAGGAAGCACATGAAAACATGGAGGTTTGGGTTTTTCAGTTCCCCCTGCTGCACTAAAATTTGCATCAACGTTCAATCATTCAGCAGATGCTTTTATCTAAACTGACACGCGAGTGAGGAACAACCTTCCAGCTTTACTGTGGCAACTTGTCAGAAGTATTAGGAGCTCACATGTCTGGTTTTTCTGGTACGGCTATTTCCCCCCAACTGTGATTTTGGGTGGCAGCAGACGCCTGCACAACTCTGACGACCCTGAGTGAGCGTAGGCAGGAGGAGCCAGGAGGCACGACTGTCCACCTCAGTCACACACCAACGCCGACGAACCGAGATGGCAGAGATGCTCAATGTGGCGTGCTCAGAGTTCAGCAAACTTTGCTGTTTGACGTCAGATGTCAGCGGTTAATAACCATTCAGCACATTGAGTCATACAAAAGAGGAAAAGTGAATTTTTTTCCATCTGCATTTGCAAATGTGTTACAAATTTACAGAACTGCAAGAGCCTCAAACTATAGTCTTTTATGAGGTTTTATAAAATGAGAAAAGTAGAGTACTCAGCTACTACCACACCAAATTTTACGAGTTATTTTTTGTACTGGCTAATGCTAATTAGCTGTGGGAACCATCTTGAATTTGGGGGAGTGCAAAATTTAAGTACATTAAAGTGCCTATCCTTCAAATACAAAAAGTCAAAGAAACTTGACATAAATTAACACATTATTTTACCCATTTTGTCAAACAACTGACATTTTCTTTTGAACTTGACTCAGCCAAAGTGAAACAGGAAGTGACATCAAAGGGGAACTCTAAGAAAGAAAACTTTTTGTTTATTGAAACAATATTATTTAAACTCTGACTGTTCTTCATCTCTCTGACACTGACTCGAAATAATCGAACACCAGATTCTTCTCTACAGTCTGTTAGTTGTTGTTGCAGCATTGCTCTGTTTACATGTCCCACATTCCCCTTTGACATCACTTCCTGTTTCTTGACATCCAAACATCTCAACAACTGTTCATCTCAGCYGCGTGAAARTTCTTTTGCAATATTTTGTTGTTTTATCTTTCCAAAAATAKATTCAAATTTATTACAAAAATTTGATGTCACAGGCACTTTAAAATAGCTACTTTGTGCAAGACTCCTTAAAATCTATCTATAGMTTCCATAGATTTTTTTCTAAAGGTACAAACATGCACAAATTATTGCGCTACCTTTGTCTTCAGAGACAGGGYATAATATTCATTTTGTAAATTATAGCTGAATGCACAAGATAAAAGTAAGAAAATTTAGATTTTTGTTCATTTTTCTAACCTTTTTTTTTTGTGAATATGCAAAGTTGACTGGTCTTATTAGCTGTGGAACAATTATATCACTGAATGTCCATGACAGCTTCCTCCTCAACTGTCACTTCTCCTTCCTCTTTGCGTCTCTGACTTCCTGTCATTCCTCCACACACTATACCCACATCTTTCCTCCATCCTCTGCCAATCACTTCCCACACCTCACAAGCTTCTTTTATTCTTCTCCTGCCTCCTGSCTCTTTTTCCCCCTGTATCGCTCTGCTTCTCAAAGTCTCATCCTGTCAGTGTGGCAGGAAAAAAGAAATCCCAGACTTATCACCAGAAGGACACATGAAATGTTGTGATATGTCACTCTGGCGTACAGAAAAAGCCTGTTAGAATAGTGCATGTTGTGAGCAAAGATAAAATGTAAACTAAAAAAAATGACTATTAAATTGTAGTTTATTAATTTAAAGAGTTTTCTGCATCATGCCGTCTCCTGAAGCTTCCTGTACTAAAAATATAAAGTGTTAAAAGTTTTGTGATGAAATCCGTTAAAGTTGGGGAAACAAATCTTTGTTTGCTGAAGGCAGCATGAGAAAACTGTTAACATCTCTTATCCTGATGAGGAGAAAAACCTCATCTCCACAGCCTCTTTTTGTACTCACTCTCTCATTTTAAGCAGCTTATAATGTGTGCGCCCATATTTACAGTGCACATTAGCATGAAGCCTTTAAGGGTTGTATTATTTATGTGAACTGGGAAAGTGGTTGAAGCTCCAGATTCTTTCTTTATCCCCCTTTTTTCCCTGTAAATMTCTGTGTGTATCTGTGTCATTATTCCAGGTTTGAACCAATCGGCTCGTTGTTCCTCTCTCCCCGCTCGCTTCTTTCATCGCCTGAAGTCTAGTTGGAGTCTGCTGCTCGCGCCTGCTCACCGGCCTCTTCCTCACGAGGAATTAGCAATTCAGATGAGTGTAGAGGAGAGCAGCTAGGCAGCACCTGGTGCCTCACAAACTGAAGATGGATGTGTCGAACTTTGGCTCAAAGGAGGAGCCAGATCTTAATGGATCGATTTAGAAAATGCGGTAGAGAAGAAAGGGGGTACGGAGGTCAGCTGCTTCTGTCTGCAGAGACACCGGTCTCTGTTTTACTGTTGATGAAATGATCTGTAACTCACTCACACAAGTTCTGAGGGAAATGTAAGACTGGATTTACGATAAACTCAAGAAAAGAGCTGGCCTTGCCTCGCCCCCAGCCTCAGATGTCAGAGAGGTTTTATGTCCTTATCATTTCCTAACACACTGTCACATTTCTTTTTTTCTATAAAAGGCTCTGTAACCGTCAATACAAAGGGAGGATATCAGCAGAAAAAAATGCAGGCTATCTTGAGAATTTTCCACCTGATACTTATATCTGTCAATGGCAACATAATGGAAGCGACAGGATTTGTTTACACGCTCAATGTTTGTGCGTGCAGTCATCTCCAGGGAGGAGTTGATTGCCATCAGTTTACAGAAAACAGAACAAAGCTTAGAAATCTAGACGATCTATTGTCTTTTTACATGTTCATCATTCAGGAGCTTTTCCTGCTGATGCGCTCTTCTGTTTCCTCAGGCTGGWTTTACTTCTTCAACTGCTCTGGTTGCAACTTTCTTACAAAATCATATTAGCTAATGCTGGATGATTAACTTTATCAGTGGGTGTTCTTCACTGCAAAAACTGTCTAACCAAGTCTTTCATTTTTATGTTTTACCCTAGGAGGCTCGCTGTTCTTTGGTTGTTCATCACACTGTCCTGTGTGATGATTGTTCCTGGCCCAACAGAGGTCTGAAAACATTTGGAGGTCTAAGGTCAAAGCTGAAGGTCAGGTAAAGTCATCTTTGTTGCTTAAATCCCCTTATTTTGGATGGTACACAGAAGTGGTTGGTCACTCATATTAATGATATGGTAAATATTAAAGAGGAAGTCACGTTTAGGCATTTTTGATATAGTTACATACTTCTTAGAATATTTAAGTCCAAAAATAGAGGTAAAAAGGTAACTGTATGCCCAGTGCTTTAAAGGGGACCTTTTATGCAAAATTCACTTTTTAAAGTTTTTTTTAATTCAACTTTGGGTATGTAC
>NW_013952544.1:399720-413257 GCF_001266775.1 Austrofundulus limnaeus
GGCAAAAGGGGGTCCAACCCGTTACTAGCGTGGTGTACCTAATAAAGTGGCCGGTGAGTGTATGTTAGCTGTGGTCATCTTGAAGGATGACTCCAAAAGTTAATGTAGTTCTAGATGTTATAGTCCCTAAACTTTCAAACATATTTTATTCTATATAACATCTCAAACATGCAGTGTGTATAAGAACATGTTTCCACACAGAGAGGCTGAAGATCAAGCTGCTCCTAAGCTCCATGGTTGCCTCCCGATTTGCTCCGATGCCTCAAAATGTGAAGCAACAAAATACGTAACAAACGTCGCTGAAGAAAAAGCCACTTCCACTGTCTGTTCAGCCAGCCAGAAAAAAGAAAGAATAAATAAAACAACGACATTAGAGAAGTGTCTTTTCAAAATGAGAGTTTTGTTTTTATAAGATGCATCTTAAAAACATCCAAAGCGTGTGGCAACAGCAGCCGGTGACAGATGAGAAGTGGAATATTGAGACTGAAGCAAGCAGGGGGGAAAAAACAAGACACATCACAGAACGCTGAGCATCCCAGTATGCTTCTATAAATAGTGCATGTGGGTCGGTGTGTGCACGTGTGTGTGTTACTTTCAGAAGTCAATTATTTGTGGAGGATGGGAAGAGGATTCTGTCACATCACAGGCATTTTATGGACCACAATWTATAACTCGATGTAACGTTATCTAAAAGAATAAAAATAAAAATCTGACATTTAATCTCTAACATTATATTCATCTGCATCGTTAATATTTCCAACAGAGGGATCCACCAAGACTCAACCTCTGCATTATTCATCTGATGAGCTTCAAACTCATCCTCACTGGTTCATCAGTGGATGTAGCGGCACATGAACGCACTGGATTGGAAGGAGATGTGAAGAAACAGACTCAAGATTTCCATCCGTGAGGTTTGTCCACCGATGCATACAGATGGAAATTTAAAAACCTTGCTGGTAAAATAACAACAAATGATTTAAAAAAGGGGATTGCTAACATTTTTCCCTTTTCTTTTATTTATGAGCACACTAAGCTTTGAGCTGTTTCCAATAAAGACAAGGCTGMTGTGGTTTTAGTGAGGAGGGTGATGCTCATGTTGCCTGACAGCTAATCAACAGCTGCCAACTAATAATACCTTCTTATATCTGACTTTAATGCTTAAAGCCCTGTAATATCCTTACCGCAACTTAATCCTGTATATAATTGCAAACAATTTAAAAAAAAGCAGTGGATTTGATGTTCTTGCCAAACCACACAGCATTTCTTCATGAGTTTCCAGTTCATGAGCTCTTCATGTTTGATGGCCTTGAGTCTCTTAAAGTAGACATATGATTCTTTTAAACCCTTCCTTTTTATATTTAAAGGGCCAATATTACGTGTTTCTCAGGCATATATTTAAATACTATACCATAATAAGGTAACTTCGTCACCTTCAGTTGTTATTAAAATGTTGTTTATATGTTTAAATAGAAAAAATAAACTTGACTTCTCATAATATCTGTTTCTAAACACCTTGAAATTGGCCTCTGTCTCTTTAAGAACCTCCTTCTGCTTCTGTCCCGCCCATTTCAGCACAGGGCTGGATGAGAGTGTTCTGTGATGGGGAAGCTCTGCTTGGAAACACAGCCCAGAGGAGGAGCTGGTCCCAAAAGGTGGTTCTAGTCCCAACCGGTTGTTTTTGCTCCCCTGCCTGGCTGCCTCAGGACACTACAGGATTTCTCAAACATGCATGAATGAGTCAAAGTAAGACTCTGTATGTTTTTGATGAAAGGATAACATTTTACATGATATAAAATTCTAAAAAGTTAATTTAACTTGATATTACCCCTTTAAATCCTTCAGTTGGGGGTCTTTATAAACTGGAACTTCAATGGTTTAATTTGAATTCAAACTTATTCTAACTTTATGAGCCCCTCTTTCACCCCTGCAGCTGGATTTGTTACTGTTCCTTTGAGACGCTTCAAGCCCCGCCCCACTCCGGCTTCCAGACCGGTCCACTCCGGTTTGAGAGAGGGGGCTTTGTTTTCTAGCACTACAAAGATGTTTTATTTACAATTTAATTACAAGATGTCAACAACAGAGAACATGTCCATCCAGCCTTACATGTTGGAGCCAGAGTCTGACCCAGAACCAGAGTCTGACCCAGAACCAGAGTCTGACCCAGAACCAGAGTCTGACCCAGAACCAGAGTCTGACCCCCAGAGGAGAATAAAGGAGACAAAAAATGTAGTCAATAAGTCAAGACCTTATATTGTAATACTGTCGCAGATTATTTGACGTAACAGAAAAATATGATTCAAACAGAATATAAATATATCTTTTTAGCACCAGTAGAGACTAAATTCAACTTTTCTGCATCTTAAATACATTTCTTTGTGAACTTGGAATCTCTAACAGCTAAAACAGTGGATTTTGCATGATATGTCCCCTTTAAAGTACATGAAATTGATTCTTTACTTTAAAAACTTCTATGAAACTCCATATTGATCCCTTCTGTGAGGCCTCTCTTCTGGTTTTATTTTAAATAGGTTAGATCCTGCTGTGACATCGAGTTACATAATCAGAAATCCTGATTTGAGAATTTTCTTGATAAAAAGAATCAGAGGCTTTCTGATCCACTGCAGCAAACACAGTCCCTAGGAATGTTGTCTGTTTGTTTTTTTGTTTTTTGTTTTTTTATGAAGGGGGTTTGAAAAGCTCCTTTAACAAGCAGCACATATAAAACCATTTAATTCCTGCCAAAAAGAAAAARTGGGAACACAATCAATGTGATCAGAAAACATAAAAAATTCACCTCCTTTAAACTGAAGCCTCATCAAAAATGATTATTTTTTTTATTTTTCAAACGCTCATAAGCATGGGATATGATTTGAAACAGATAAAACTATTTTGACATATAAAAAACACCCACCTCTGGGACACATCTGACTGATACTCCTTTAGTAAACCATGTGRTCTGACCGGACTTCAAAGCATATTACCGTCCAAACTAATCATTTAACCTACATTAACCTGGGATTTGAACCGTGACTGATCATAGGAACTGGTCAAGTTTTTTAATAGCTTTCAGTTACATGACCTGACTATAAATGATTAACAAAAAAAAACTTTTCTTTCAGTCCCCTTGAATATTTCAGTCATTTTTCATGCTGAGGCTTAAATTTTGGTGCAATTTAACTATTAGAGACGCGACGTTCACAAACAATTCAAATCTTTTAAACGACTCTTTGAAACAAATGATGGGAAGCAACAAAAACAAAGAGCTGTTCCTTTTTTGTAAACTCCTGTTTTATCCCTCAGATGCTGAAACATGCACTCCTCCTTTGTTAAATAAAGCAGTTACATTTGTTTATGGGTGTAATGTTGGAGGATTTGGTTCTGTTCCCTAAACTTAAAAATGGATGCTTTCCAAAAAGACTAATGTGTGATTTTGCTGGGAGCATCCTCCGAGGAGCAGCACGAGTTTACACACTTAAATARAATGAATGAAGCCAAAAAAAAAAACATAATAAACCTAAAATCACAACCAAAATCTGAAGATTAGTGTGTAAATTGTTATCTTTATACAATTTACGAGGCAGTTTTGTACCACTGTGTGTGTTTGCTTCCATAGRAGAGAGAAAAAGAAATAAAATACAAGTCGTTACTAAAAGAAAAGGTTTGCAGCCAGCTGGGTGAGCGAGGACACAAAAGGGTTAGGTGAAGATGAAGTTGAAGCTTTACTGAAAATTACAAAGRGTTTGATTAATCTGATTGGACTCTATTGAAACGATAAAGTTCAGAGTATTAGAGAGAGAAAGAGATGAAGAGCAAAGTAATCAGTGCCAAAAGGTTAAGAAGACTTCATCCGGCAGGTAATGCTGCCTTCTTTAAGCAAAGGAACTAAGCAGGATTACAGGAAAAAATCTGGAAAAAAGTGAGCTTAAAAGGAGAATTAGGTCATCAAGATACACACTGGTTTTAATCAATCAGCAGTACGTCTTTTAAAATCAATTTATAAAAAGCGAAGCCTGAAAAAAACTAAATCCGTGTCTCATTTTATTTCAAGCAGTCATGTTCTGATGCATATCTCAGAAAATAAATTTATAAAGCCATAAAAATAAATGTAATGCTTAATAGTATACCAATAAAAAGCAAATCACTTTTAACGGTAAAAGTGAGGCATTTATCTGCCAAATAATAATAATGAGAATAGAGTAGGAGGCATGATTTTCTGTAAAACATTAAATGTTTGTCATAACAGCTTGAAACACTCRATAGTAGGGACCTTTTTATTTTTTAATTAAATACCAATATGTTCTACAGTCTGTTTTCAAGTAAGTCTAAATATATTATTGATATTGATTGATATTATTATAAAAAGATGAAAATAAAAAATGTGTTTCTGAAGAAGCATTTAAAGGCCCAAAACCTCAAATTTGTGTTAAAAAAAGACTAGAAGAAGTAGGGTTGGGCGATAAATCAATTTAATCGATTAATTAGAATTTGCCTTTCATAAAGATTTAATTTTGGGAAAATATGGATTTTTTTTTTTTTTTTACCAGCAGTGCACTCTTTGGGGCTTCTGTAGTTCAGAGGTCACCCCACCTGTCCCTCAAGATGCTTGGTACACAACATGACAATATGGCAGCTGGCAAAGAGGATCTACTTCCCAAACAATGCACTGTTTCTTCAGTTTTCTGGATCTGGTTAGGGTTTGCAACCATCACCTCACTGCAAAATCTGTTTGAAGGCTCTTAATACAAAAGCAGGAGTACAATAACATTTTTTCAACATCTGAAACGGTGGCACTCCTTAAATGGGAAACAAATGGATTAAAATTGAAAATCAAATTTAGGATGAAAAAAATAGATTTTTTAGGGGGTGGGGGGGCATATCGCCCAGCACTAAGAGGAAGTTAGCTTTTCCTAAATGACCAATCTGTGTTTTTGAGTTAAATCCAGCAACTAACAAGAATTGAAAAAACAACAAACATTTGTTTTGAGTAATATTAGGCCGGTGGTCATAATGTTATGGCAGATCAGAGCATGTTGCATGTCTGTTTTTCCCTTAAATCCAACCCATTTCCTTCTATGAGCTGAAAAATTGACCCCAATGCTGCAGCTTGCCTTCGTTCCAGGTAATTGTTTTTGTCACGTTCTGTTTTCCACTTCTGCTCCACGTTGTTTGAAGTTCCTCTGCTGGATCAATAAAAGTTTGTCTTACCTTAACAAGGAACATCGGGGTGTTTTCTAAGCAGTCCATCACAGAAATGAGTCTGGCCCTGACCTCAGTACCTGTGCAGACCCTGAACCACGCTGGACTGATCAAATTAAGCTTTATTTTCAGAGCATTCGTCGTTTTCACAGGAATCTTTGCTTTCCTGCTCGAAACAACAACAAGGGACTCATATTCAGAGTGACACTGAGACAACACCAATACTCTATTATCATGCATGAAGTAAAAGTGAGAATGATGTGATGGCCAATGGCTGACACCGGAGACGGGATGGAATAAACAATATTAAATGTGGAAATGTGTAATAAGTGTAAAAACTAAAATAATAAGCGAGACTTAAATGTGTCTAAACAATTACGAGAAAAGGGATGAAACTGGATCTTTTCTGGGGATAAATGTGGTTTCAGAATTCGGTCAGCTGAGTTTATTATAAGATTCTTAGTTACAAAAGTACAACTTGATCCATCTAAAAGATAAAAAGGAGTCAGCGTATTGGGGCAACATATCAGCAGGATCAATTAAAAGGGAACAAAACCAGTAAGAGAATGAATCTGTTACTGCAGCGTCTCCTCTGCTGCCTGAAGAAAAAACTCCACACGACTAAATTAAAAATAAAACAAACAGGGGGCAGAATCGTCCAAGCAACTTGACTGCATTTTCAAACTGTGTGTTTCTGTTACCTGGCAGAGACAATTTTTGACCATTATTGCYGTCCACACCACCCTTTGGAGGACCCACTGTCTTACAGGAACAAAAGTCCGGTCCCCATTAGGGGAAATACTGTTGTAGGTCAGGGATTAGGTTTAGGGCCAAGGTGRGACTCAAGTTTAGGTTAGTTTTAGGGTAAGAGGTGAGGTTAGTAAATCCTTATAGTAAATTGTATAGATAGTGCATGGTGGAGTGGGCTGTTCCAGCCTGTTCATCTGTTTGTGCTGTAAGATGTYGAGGAATATAACTGGCATTACTCCGGTGAGTGTAGGTGTACTGTCAGAGTAGAAGTCAGCCAGTGCACTGAGTGTTTGTCATGTGCTGTGATTCATAGAGAGGGAGGAGAGTTCAGAGAAGGGACGATTAGACAGAGTAGGATGAGAGTTAGGGGCGGGGTCAGGAATGGTTGTGGGTGTGGTCTGGTAGATATATATACAAGATGTTTATAACGGGGTTGATCTAATTAAAACAAATGTTTAGATTATGTAGAAGAGTTCCTTCTAGTGACCTTTTTACAGTTCACTGTGGTCAGGTTTAGTTTTAGTTTCTGGTTTAGATGTATAATAGTGTTGGTCTGCCAGTTAGGAGAACTAGTTTAATTGTGGCAGTGTGCGCAATAATTGTTCCACACTTAATATATTGTATTAAAGTCTGGGGGAAAGCATGTAAAACAATTACAAATCATATTTTTATTTTGCAGAAAAGASCTGTACAAATTATCACCAGAAAACACTACTGTCACCCATCAAATGCATTGTTTTATCAGTTGAAATTATTGAAGTTTTACGAGTTGGTTGATTATAATATTTTGCAGGTTACGTATAAGGCTCATAAAAATGTATTACCTTTGAAGATCCAATCACATTTTGTTAAGAGGGAATGTGGTTACAATCTGAAGGGATTAGAAATGTTTGTAAAACTTAAAAGTTGAATAAATTTAAAAGGACAGATGTACTTCAGTCCAAGGAATACGATTATGGAATACTCTGAATAGTGATTGTAAAGATGCTGGCTCAATTAATTTGTTTAAATAGAATGATAATTTTTTTGGTTAAATATGAAACTCTATAATTTGTATTTATAAGAGCTGCTGTTTAGGAGCTGAAGTTTTTGTTTTGTTATTGTTTGAAACTTTTATTATTATAGTTTATATATTTARATATTTTTTTAATGGGACAGATATAAGATTTTTCTTCTTTCTGCTACTTTTCATTTTTTTATTTGATATGTATTTTTTGTATGTGAATTTGTTTGTTAAATTAAATGAATAAACATTAAAAAAATGAAGTAAAAAATGTTCCTTTACTGCTGCAGTTTTTGTTCAGTTGCTGTTTTTATATTTTTTTGTTTTGTGATGAATTAAACCACATCCCTTTTGGCATCTTGATAAAGTCAAATATTTGACAGCAGAAGCTCTGAGTCTGTTCAGCCATGTCAATCTGTTTCTGGCTCTTTAACCTTTTTCTCTCAAAATGTCATTTCTAGATTTTATTCAGCAACGACCTTTTGGCTTCCAACAAAAGAGGATGAACTTTTGTAGTATTTGGGATGAAATCTGATTTGTCTTCTGTAACTAGGCTTTATTTTTAATAACTGATGTGAAATTTAAGTTAAGTTTATATGAAACTGTTTTCAGGTTTTTTTATCTGTCCATTGGTTTTAGTAAGTCAGATTGGTTTTTAAATAAATACAGTAGTTACTGTAGTGATCTTGTACAATGTTTGGCCCTWGGAATAAGTGTTGTGAATGACTCTCAGCTAGATTTTAGCACAATATCTTTAAAACTGACCAAAAGCGAAGCCATTTTTTGGGTTTTCTAAGGTCAGTTGTCTGTGGCGGTCATATTAAACTGAACTGACTCCAAAAATGAATCAGCGGTTACATCCAATTATTTCCTGACATTTTACTAAAATCGGTTTGATGCTTCACAAGATATTTTGCTAACACACAAACACCCACTGCTGGGTGGGAAATAATTCAACAGAAACACAAATAATTTTTGTAAGCTGATTTAAAAGGTACATTTCAGACAGTAAATATTACAGCAGAACTCATTTATCTTTCTGACTGTGCTGAAGTTAAACTCTTCTGTAAAAAGACTCGTCTTACACGATGTGAGCAAAAACTACAGAGTAAAAGCTGCAAACACAAGCTGACGCTACATGAGGAACATAAAAAAAAGAACCTGTGGATTCTCATGTTGAGCTCTTCACACACAACAAAAGCCTCCCGGCAGAGTTTCTGTCTGTCAATAAGCCTGTTTGGACACAGAGCAGCTACTGAGGCATCAAGTGAAACAGGATATGCTAATGTAATCATGTATTATGTGCTCAGTATTCCTCCATTACCCAGCTGATGGCAGTGAAGGCAACAGAGCAGGGTGCCACTGAGGCGGCCTGCTGCTGTGCACCAGACACACGAGCATTTGATTGTCCTTTTTTAAATCTTTTGCATAAACGTGAAGCTAAACTCAAGCCCCTACATTTCTGACTGCAGGGGCTGGAAAACCTTGTTAGAAGTGCTGATAAGTGTCAAGTCGCAAGCCTGAAGATGTCTCATCATAAAAAAATGTGAAGTGCAAACGCCAATATTCCTTCAAAGTCCAGAAATACTCATATCTAAGCTTTGGACAAACCTCCCTGCCACTAAGTCAACCCTAATTAAACATTTAAAAGCAGTTTTTAGCAGTTAAATGTGCATTTTTTAGATGTTTTTGTGTCTTGTTTATTTGGTTCTTCTTGGTGTTTTTGTCACACTTTTTGTCTTTGAGCACAGGACGCATTGTAAGACCTCATTTTGTAATAACACTGCTTTATGTGATAATGTAATAAAATCAGGCTTCAAAATGTAATAAACACGTGCTAAAACTACATTATGTAATAACTGACACAAAATGTAATAAAAGTCTTCAACGCATTATGTAATAACGTTATTACATTTTGCGGCAATTATTACAAAATATGGTGGTGTATCAGGTGAATTATGTAATTAATCAAAAACCAGTATTTATGTTCATCCTAATCAAAATACTTGTAATAACTGTCATGTTGCAAATACTACATAATTAAATATTCATAACTTTGGTCAATAAATACAGAACTTCTTATCTTTTATTTGGGGTGCCGCGCAGTGCAGGCAGACTCTCGGCTTCTGTATCAAGGAAATGAGGGTTGAAGAACTTGTTTCTAGCAATAGAGTGGGTTGGAAGTGGATATTTGATGTTAATAATTGTTTTTAACATCTACAGGCTCTGACATGTTGAATAAATTAGAAACTAAGTTTTTGAAAGATTCCATAAAACATGAAAACATACATCCATATACATGAGAATTTGACTTAAAATGCAAATAAAATATAAGAAGTTCTGTGTTTATTGACCAAAGTTATAAATATTCAATTATGTAGTTAGGATGAACAGAAATACTGGTTTTTGATTGTGTATTACAWAATGTACCAGATTATTACACCACCACATTCTGTAATAATTGCCGCAAAATGTAATAACGTTATTACATAATGCGTTGAAGACTTTTATTACATTTTGTGTCACTTATTACATAATGTAGTTTTAGCGCAAGTTTATTACATTTTGAAGCCTGATTTTATTACATTATTACACAATGCCTTGTTATTACAAAATGAGGTCTTACAATGCGTCCTCACCCAGGACAAGGACCACAAACGAGCAGTTGTTTCATGTTGCTGCAGCCAGCCTCGTGTTTGTGTGGCTTTTTCCTCTGTAATCATCCTCTCTATGAGCTTCTAATGAAAGTCCCAGCAGGGCTTCAGGCTTCCCCAGCTAAAGAGCTTTGGCAGCGATGATGAGGCGCAGCCAGTAGAGTCTACAGTAAACTGAGAGAGTCATCAGACAGCGGGCTCCCAGAATAAATAATCTGGCCCTTCAACTTAGATTCAGAAGAATCTGAAACCTCAGCTTCTGGACAAAGCTGCTGAAATCCGGACTTGTGCTGGGCCAAACGTGGCACAACAAGTGGGGAGGTGCTCTCACTTCAAAAGCAATCAACCTACTTCCTCAGATGTCAGCAAGTTCGAACGCAGTGTTTCCAGAAGACGCGCTCTCACCACAGTCTGAACCTTTGCTCTGCCACTTTCATCTACTTCAGCTTCGAGAAGCCAGACCATCGTTTGACTTCAGAAGGGTTCTCGCTGTGTTTTGCAGTCAGTGCTTGTAGGTGGAGCGAGCAGCAGCGGTACTTACAGCAGATAAAATAAGTATTGAACACGTCACCATTTTTCTCAGTAAATATATTACTAGAGGTGCTAATGACATGAAATTTTCACCAGATGTTGGTAACAACCCAAGTGATCCATACATACAAAGAAATCAAASCATAAATGTCCAGAAATGAAGTTATTTGTAATAATGTGGAATGGCACAGGGAAAAAGTATTGAACACATGAAGAAAGGGAGGTGTAAAAAGGCATGGAAAGCCAAGACACCAGCTGAACTCTCTCAGTAATTAGAAAGCAAGCCTGCCCCTTGTCAGTGCAAGTTAACATCAGCTGGTTCAGTCCCAAATGATGGCCAGGTATCACACAAGAACCATCTGATGATGGGTAAAAGTAAAGAGCTCTCTCAAGACCTTCACAACCTTATTGTTGCAAAGCATAATGATGGCATCGGTTACAGAAGAATGTCTAAACTTCTGAAGGTTCCAGTGAGCACTGTTGGGGCCATAATTCAGAAGTGGAAAGAACATTATTTCACCATAAACCGACCACGACCAGGTGCTCCTCACAAGATTTCTGACAGAGGAGTGAAAAGAATTATCAGAAGAGWTGTCCAAGAGCCAAGGACCACTTGTGGAGAGCTTCAGAAAGACCTGGAATTAGCAGGTACGTTTGTTTCAAAGAAAACAATAAGTAATGCACTGAACCACCATGGCCTGTATGCACGCTCACCACGCAAGACTCCACTGCTGAAGAAACAGCATGTTGAAGCTCCTTTAAAGTTTGCTGCACAACATTTAAACAAGCCTGTGTAATACTGGGAGAATATAGTCTGGTCAGATGAGACCAACATTGAACTGTTTGGATGCCAGAATACACATCATGTTTGGAGGTCAAATGGCACTGCACATCAGCCCAAAAACACCATACCAACAGTGAAGTTTGGAGGTGGGAACATCATGGTGTGGGGCTGTTTTTCAGCATATGGTACTGGCAAACTTCAAATAATTGAAGGAAGGATGAGTGGAAAAATGTACAGAGACATTCTTGATAAAAATCTGCTTCCATCTACCAGGATGATGAAGATGAAACGTGGCTGGACATTTCAGCAAGACAATGAGCCCAAACACAAAGCCAAGGAAACTCTCAGTTGGTTTCAGAGAAAGAAACTAAAGCTGCTGGAATGGCCCAGCCAATCACCTGACCTGAATCCAACAGAAAATCTATGGAAAGAACTAAAGATCAGAGTTCATAGAAGAGGTCCACGAAACCTTCAAGATTTGAAGACTGTTTGTGTGGAAGAATGGGCCAAAATCACACCTGAGCAATGCATGCCACTAGTTTCTCCATACAGGAGGCGTCTTGAAGCTGTCATTGACAACAAAGGCTTTTGTACAACGTATTAGATAAATTTCAGTAAGTGTGTTCAATACTTTTTCCCTGTGCCATTCCACATTATTACAAATAACTTCATTTCTGGACATTTATGGTTTCATTTCTTTGTATGTATGGATCATTTGGGTTGTTACCAACATCTGGTGAAAATTTCATGTCATTAGCACCTCTAGTAATATATTTACTGAGAAAAATGGTGACGTGTTCAATACTTATTTTACCCGCTGTATGCTGAGAAGTGCGAGGGTGTTCTCGGTTGAGAAATACTGTATCTCCCTGTGCTTAGAGCTCCACATGCCTTCAGGCTGTAGTGTGCTCGAGTCTATGGGGGCCAACATCAATGGAGAACTTGTATCCCCACCCCTTCTGCTGCATGCATGATTTCCTCCTGGGTAACGCTGCAGGAAGATGAACGCTTCGCTCAAGACTCGCATTTTCCAAGTTGTGTTTGAAGGAAAATGTCCCGCCATCAGATGTAGTCTGTGTGGTGTAAACATCCTCCGTCTTCTGCTTATTTAGCTGCCTAGAAGTGAAACGGGGAGAAATCAAAATGACCAAAAACTAAGGAGTTTTAAAAAGGGTTTGCTCCTTTGCTTAAGTAACAGCACATATCATCCTTTGTATTTTGCATAAAGACTGGCCATAGTTCAGCTCCACTTTAGTTTCTAATCTAACTGAGATGAGAACGTGACTTCAGGAGACATAAAACAGTCTGACACRATCCCTCAGACTGCTGCTGCTCTCCTACATTACAGCTTCTGAATGCCAACGTTAGTTTAATTTAACATTAGTATAGTTTCACAAAAAGCATAAAATTAATGACAAGCCTCTCTGAGATTTTGTCCACAGAAACACAGAATAAGACTTATTTCGTCCTCGTCTCTATTTTCCCATCAGTTTCTCCCGTTTTGCATCCAATATGTTGCAAAGTTCATCTCTTTTTCGGCCAATTGAATGAATATATAAAGCCAAGGTTTGCAAGACCAGCATATATCGACATTGAAAGTGATATCATGATATAAATTTCAGCCATATCGTCCAGCCCCAACACACACGCACGCAAAAGCTAAATTTCACATCGAATTTATTTCGATGAGTTGTTTTGCCGCAATATCAGGGGGAATCAAAGAGAAGAGTGGGTGGGTTTTGTTTTATATAGCTGCTTGTATCTTATAAAAAGTGACACATTTTGGCTGATCTACATGAACACGCAGACGTTCCAGCACATGCCCTCCAGCACAACATCTCTACTTCAGCTCAGCTGAGCCACACGATCAGAAGCTGCTGTCATCACACAGGGATTCCTGGAGTAAAAGAAACTCTTTGCTCAGCACTGAGGGGTGCAGTAGTAAGGGAAAACCATAAAGTTTGAAACTTTGTTTCAAGCACAACTATATTTGTTTATTTATTTATTTTAAAGAGCAAAGCAGACAATGTGTGAATGTCACGTCTTCCCACAAACGTCTCTTTGATGTCATCATCTCAGGCTTTTCTGCTTTGAGTATTTGCCTCTCAATGGAGGGGTTAATCCTTTCAAAAACAACATTTCTAAAAGTTGTATAATGTGTTTGTAAAAAGTGTGGTAAACAAACCTTTTTTTTACATTTTGGTTGCTTTTAGGTCTGTGTATTGTTGATACGATACATACTGTATTGCATCAGTAACGATACAATATATTGAGATGTATTGCGATACTGTAAGCAAGGCGATATATCACGATATATTGCCATTTTTTGGCCAAAAACTTCTATTAAAAAAACAACTCGGWAGTTGTATATATATTTTATTTGTTTCATACTTCTTATTTCATTCATGTTTTCAATGTTTAGACCAAATGTTAGGCACTTCGATAAAAGCATCGTTCGACCCCAGCAGTGCGTGGGTCAGGTTTTTGTGCTCTTCAGTCACTTTTAATGTTTAGAAAGAAAACTGTCTAGAGTGTGTCTAAAATGTTATATAGTACTGTTTCTGTGCTAATTTTGATGTTTTTGTGCGTATTTGTTCAAATCTGTAACATTTGGTCTAA
>NW_013952544.1:413947-420420 GCF_001266775.1 Austrofundulus limnaeus
TCTCTCGTTCTGGCCACACCTCTGCTTGCTAACCCCCCCTTCCCCACCCACACCCCCTCCCCTACCCATTTTGATGCATTTTTCAAATTTCGCCTTGGGGCGGAGTTATCTTTTCACAGGGGGGTAAGATACACTTTAAGGGGCCAGTCGTTTTAATGCACTGTGTTTCATATGGCCGTTGCATTTGGCCACTTCAGTACTGTCCTTTAGGAACCCCCTTGAGCTTGAGGTGCTGGACAAATGCCTTCCTGCCCTCCACAATGTGATGGCTGACAGCAGTCAGGAGAAAGACAGCGTCCTGAATGGGACACTTCAATTTGACCTAAAATACAGACATTTCAGTTAATAAGGGACAGTTGGCAACCTTACCTAAGGGTGTCGGTCTAACCTGCTCAGATCCAGCTATCGACACATGTTGCTAATGTTTACTCACAATGTTAATATTTGGGCTAGCATTACTCTCTGGCTGTGTKCAAAACAGTGGGCCGGGTCTTCCGAAGGCAGAATTCGTCGGCCGCATARGTCACAGCYCCGCAACGGAGGCCGACCAAAACCAAAGACTCCTCCGATGCGGCCGACAAATGCGTCCTTCCTTTGGCCTGAATTGAAGGACTGGTCTGATGGATCCTTCCCGGCCTACCATATCCCATAATGCATTGCAGCCCTACCAGAGATTTTTTTATGCTAGTAATGGCAAATGAAGCCAAAGAAATGAATACATTTTAAATAAAAAAAATACGGCGATATAAAAATTAAAAATTTCAAACTGTTGTGTTGTTAAAACTTTTTCATTTGTATCGACGTATTTTTAAATATTATTTTTGTCAGAAAAAAAAAACCACAAAATAAACATGCACCTACGGCGGGTCAATTATCAAATATTACCTTTAAGTTAATTTTATTGTTTTATGATATTAATAACGCTAATATATTGGTATTTTTCTAACTTTGATCTAAGTTTGCTTCTGTTTAGCGTCATCACAATTGCTAGTTGACAAGATTTATGCCAGGGTAAGGACGGGAGACTAGACCATCCAAATCCACAACCACTTTTTTCCAGTCTTCCCGGTCTACCAAGGACCCGGCCCACCTCAACTGGGTAGGCTGAGTCCTTCGGAGGAAACTGCCTGCTGTTTTGGACACAGCCTCTGGCTCCTCAGGAGTGGAGGAGCCAAATGGTTCACTGACTGCTGCCAACTAGTGGCCGGAGACTGAACTACAACACATAAATGAATCGTTGGCATAAAATTTGACGTTTTAAATTTTAATTTAAAAATCAATACAGGGCTTAAGGTAATCGATAAAGTATTGTGAAATGAAATATTGTGATATTTCAGTGTATCTGTACTTTCTTACACCCCTACTAGCTTTAGGCATCACCACAGTGGATCGCCTGCATCCAGCTCATCCTAAAGGACCCTTTTCTCAAACCTCTGCAGATCCTTCTCTCTTTTCCTCCATCCAGAAAAGTAACCATGTCGTTGCAGGTTGTTCAAGAAAACCCATTTATGAGAAAGCTGTCTAGGAAATTTGGAACAACTCATAAATCAAAGACTATCAGGCATCCCCTGAATATTTTCATGTGGTAAACTTGAAAAGAAATAATTCTTCCTCTCTAAAGAGGAGAAAATATACCATCGTGAGATGTTTTTTTAAATGATGTCACACTTCCTTTTTCCTGAAAGAACACTCTCCTCCAACACTTTGAAGCCATGACAGCAGCCTTTTATCTTCTACCTTGTAGAAAACCGACTTTATACCTCTGAGGAACCTGCCAGCTCTGTGGAGCTGCTGCTTTTCAGTCAGGCAGTCTGCGGGCCAACCGACTGACGGAGGAGAGGACAGCCTTCATTAATCACAGGCTGGGAGGGAAGGAAATAATACTCATCACTGCAGCGGTGGTGGGAAAGTTTAGAGTCACGCTCCTACAGGAATTAGGATGAGGACTAGAAAGTATATTATGTCGAGGCTGACTGCAGCGAAATGAACCGGAGTAAAGTAAAAGGGTTAGAGGGGAAAGGAGGCAAAATGCAGAGAGCGAGAGAAGGAGGACGGGGATTCTAATATACAGCTGTGTGTTTTCAGGAATAATGGTGAAAGATGAAAAGGCAGGAGGAGAAAGCTTAAGGTTAGGAAAACTAAAAATACACACAAATACAGTATTTACTTCACTGCAGGCGGCAAAACGGTGCCGAAATTACACAAACGCTCTGAAATGCATGTTTTCTGACTCACACTCACACATCTACAGACAATCCACCAAGCTGCTTCTGATTAATCAAAAAAACACAAACAAACACGGCAATCACACGCTTGTTGCCCAGCAACAACAATGCAGGCCTGATTGTCCAACCCTTAATGCAAAGCAAGGCTGGACATGAAAACAAGCAGTAACGGGGGCGACTGGTGAGAGGAGCTGAAGGGGCGCGAATTAGATGAGGCGAGAGGAGGAATCTAATATCTCATTTTTTCTGTTACAGTTAAAAACAGACATACAAACACAAAACAAATCTTTGCAGTTTCTCATTAAGCATCGTGTTTGCTGCTTCAACAGGGGAGAACATGCAAACTCCACACAGAAAGACTGGGAGGTGAAATTGCAACAGTTTTTGCTGCGAGCTGARGGCTCTAACCACAGCAAAGTTTTGTTTAAAACAACAGAATTTTAGTGTGTAAAGACAAAAAAAATCCTCACTTTTTTCTACATGTTAAAAAAAAGGTAGAATTTATCTTGGAGTAACACTCGGCCTGTTTAGATGAGTCACAAAGCAAATTAAATTTTAATCCTGCGCTCAAAGGAAAGTCAGCAGTTCACACAGTAACTCTGCATTCATACACACACACTCGACTTAGGTCCCCATATTTACCAGTTGTATCCACATGTAYGTGTCTTAAAATTGTCCTCATATGTCACCAAAAACKCATCCACACACACGTTTTTCTTCAACCTCGTGGGGACCTTCCATTGACTTCCATTCATTTTTTAGACTTTATATCCTAACCCCTAATTTACACTACATGTGTTCCGGCTCCGCTCCGGTCCGACCTCCGCAGCAAATACACACCCATTATAATCAATGACAGTGTTTACAATCGCTGAGCACGGCGGTGGTGAGTGGCGGTGAGTGGATGGCGATCCGGCAAAATTAGAAGAGATCTTATTTTTGCCGGACGCCAGAGCTGCGCCGGAGTCAGTTTTTAAAGATTACGTCGCACCAACAGGAAAAGGAACGAGCACAACATCTGTATTTTCAAAATAAGACACTTTTAGGTGGGATAATTTGTCAGAATAATGTCAAAATCCCAGCTATATTAATAAATATATGGATATATTTCTACACAGATGCTGTCAGAATGTATCATTCTGTTTGGGAAGCAGATGGAAACGTAGCATGAAGCATATGTGTGGACACACGATACACGTGGATTTTATTTTGAAATCAGACGTTTCAGAAAGACGACAGCGAGAGAGTTTCAACATAGATATCAAAAGCCTTTATATCGTTGTTTTCAGCTGTGTTTGGAGTATGTCTTTCACAGAATTAATTATTTTTTGCTCTGACTTCCATATCACTGAATTTATCGCGTGATCTCCTTCCTCCACACCCTCTGTCGGACCAGAATGGAGCGGAGTATGGATAAATTGAGACACAAACGAACAGCTGCGACCTGCGCACCACAGCGCAGCGGAGCGGAGACACATATAATGTAAATCCAGGGTAACCCTGACCATTTATTCTAAAATTAACCTCACAGGTTAATTTTAACCTGTGAGGGTTTAATTTTAATCACACCTGACCCTAAAACTAACATCAAGCTTGGTCCTAAACCMAACCCCACACCCGTAATTTGCATTTGGACCCGGGGGACTGGGCATTGGCCCTCACGATGTACTTCGGTCCCCACAAGGCTGGTTTTTGGGACAATTTTCCCCATGTTTTAGGACAAACCCGTCCACACACACACACCCAAACATATTAGTTCTGACAGTTTGACGGGACGCTGTAGGCTCTTAATTTTCCTGGATCAGTGGAGTTTGTGGTTAGAAATTTAGTCAAACATTCACCTCCCAACTCCCAGCTGCTCCTCCAATCCAAGTTAAACTGAGTTTCTGGGAGCAATTGTTGGATAATTTTGTGGTTAATTACCTAAATTTTAAATAATCTTTTATTTCATACTTTGTGATCAGTCATAGTCGTTTACTTTAAACAGCACGAGAATGAACAAGTCTGTTTTTAACATGTGCCTCGCTGCAGCAGTGTAAACATAATCGCTAATATTTCAGTCATGCCAATGTAAGAGGTACCACCCCAAGGGGGCYTGGCCAGGCTTTTTATAAATATTATGAGAAGATGTCATCGGCAGTTGTTTTCTGCACAATTCTTTTCACAATGTTTCAGACACTAAAGTCCATAAAAGCTTGATTGTCTGGTCACCTTTTTTTTGTGCCAGACATAAATTATTAGACTTTTTTATAACACTGATAAAAATCAGAAAACATACACATACAACTTTGTCCAAATTTCAGAGGAAGTCGTACTAGAAAAAAGCTCAACTTATCCCAAATAAAACAAGACTGACTATGATAACTCTGGAGATCTTCAGCATCTCAGTTTATTCAATTCCATAAGATTTATCAGTAGTGATATTTAGTAACAGAAAACGGAAATAACTGAAGAATCAAATGAGATTAACTTTTAATATATTCTGTTCTTTTGTTCACAGTAAAACCTGAGCAGCCAGTGTTAAACTATCCTCTCATGGGCCTTCTCCTCTAATGAGTGTGACAGTTTCCTCTGAGGAGTCTGCAGCCGAACATTTAATGCTGCTGCATACGTTTGAACTTTAAGTATGAGCCACGTCTGCGCTCATTACAGCGCAGCACGGGGAGAAGTTAACTGAGAACACCAGGAACTAAATCTGGCTTCTGAATGAGTGAAAATTAGAACTCAAAAATATTTTTAAAAAAATGGTAAACTAAAGAAACTCCCAATTTCCCTGCTGTGGCTACATTGGAGAACACTCACACAAGCCCCGCCCTCCTGTTTACTGAAATTAAAATGATGTAAGAAGTTTTTATTTCTGAACAGAATGATCAGAAACTCTTAAGACTACATGACAGCTGCTAAACATCCGCAGCCATCCACAAAACACATTTTTATTTTGTTGTTTGCACAACACAGGACTGAAAAGGACCCACCTGCAGCTCTGCTGGATCCCTCCTTTATCCTCTCTTTCCCAGGGCGTCGGCACATGACTGCCAACCCAGAGGAAGGCTGATTAGAAACCCTGGGCAGCTGCGTTAATCACCCTCACCTGGACATGTTCCCTTAATCATTACTCCTCATCCCCTGCAGCTGAGCCCCACTCACATCCAGCTAATCAACTCCACAACTAAATCTAAAAAAAACTAACAATAAAAATATTTGAAACACAAAAATCATTTGGTTGCATCAACAATAATTCAAGACATTTTACAGACAGTTTATAATAAAAGCTGGCAGTTTCTCTGTTTTCAATTTTCATTCCCTCTAACTAAAATAACAAAAGGACACACAACAGATGACTTTTTGGAAATTGTATTTAAAACTTTGTGGACAACACAGTCTAAATATAGAATTAAAATAAGTCCAAAACCATGAATATGTGCTTAAATAGCAAAAATTTTGTGTTTTTTGGTCTAATTTGAARGCATGTGAAAAGCCCAAACATTGAAAATGCATGATTGAAAATAGATTGAGTCGTCACCAGAAGCAAAATAAAATGTGTTTATTATTTATGAAAATCCATACCTTGAACTGAGAGTCTTAGACGTGTAAAAATACAGTCTTTACTCACAGTGTGTCCCTGTGATGGCAGCTCTCTGCTGAGAAATGGGCAATAAAACTCCGTCTGTTTAGTCAAGGCCAACTGCAGGACGATTGGCTCTCTTTATGAAGGATTCTCCTAAAGCTGCACAACAAACAGAGACATCCAACAGAAGCACACGTCTAATGTGATGTGATGAGCATCTATWCGATCAGAACCCTGATCCAACTGGGCCACCGGCTTTTTGGGTATCATTTCTCAGCTGTAATCACAAACGAACAAGCTYAACTCAGGAGACACTTCAGCACCTGAGAAGCCTGCTGGGCCTTCTTCCAAATTTAACAACTAATTTAAGTTCTTTTGAGCAGATCTGAGTTTTGAGCTCATCCCTGCCTGTGTTGATTTTCAGAGTTATAAATATACCAGAACAGCTGGATTCTCTTCATTAGCTCTTAATGAGCCGACAGGAAGTTTCTTATTTAACGAGGGATTGTATGCACCGTTAAACACAGACAGATTGAGAACAAAGGAGAGGAAAAAACACCAACAGGAAAAGTAAAACTGACAAAAGAAGAACTTGATTTCTGTCCTGTACAGCAGTGTTTCCCAAAGTTGGGGTCGGGACCCAAAGTGGGGTCCCGAAACATCAAGGTGGGGTCCTGAAA
>NW_013952544.1:420617-425169 GCF_001266775.1 Austrofundulus limnaeus
ATCTCCAGAAATCAATTTAAAGGGTAATAAAATAATTGCTAATGTAATATTGTCCCTTTAATTATTATAAAAACACAAAATAAGTATAAATAGGTATTTATATTTGTTTACAAGCTGTTTAGATTGACAAAAAGCCTGTGTTTTTAGGGTTATTAACAAAGTTTGTGTACTCATACCAGTAATACTTGGGGTCACAAGTTTTTGCCATGGYTATTTTGTGGGTCAGAAGATAAAATGTTTGGGAACCACTGCTGTACAGGATCCTCTGATATTTTAGAAAGTCTACTGTTTGCCTCCAGGATGTTAGGGCTTTAAGCGGGTGACATRATCCAGTCTGTGAAGCATCAGCAGCTCATCTTTTGGACAAATCCCACCGTCACAAACCTCCTACACCAGTCAAGTGTCAGATGAATTCTAAAATAAGAAATGATATGAAAGAACAATAAAAGATAACTCAACTACGCTAAAACCCAGATACAGGCCTGCTGCGATAAGCAATAAATCAATTAATCGCATGATAAACTGGAAGCACTCGGAGAGTGCAAACCTCGGCCAAGACCAATTTCCTCCATCCTGTAAGAGTTAATGCACAAAAGCAGAGATGGAAACACATTTGCCGAGTAAGTTCTGACGTAGCGAACATTTAAGCAGCAGTATGCACGGGATTTATTCTCTGTCGAGTCCAACGTGAAAAAATAAAATAAAGTCAGACTCGTCACCCGACGTTATTCATCATCAAACTGGTGTGGGATTAAGCTCCTAAGTTTTCATCAGTCACATTTCACCATGTAAAACATCAGTTTTATCTGCTTGTATGAGTTTGTAATGGTTTGACTCTCTTTATAAAGTGCTTCCTGGCTCCCCCCATCTCCAAACTTTGATGCTCGGCAGCTCTCTGTTTACAAGCCTAGTAGAGAAAAACTGTTTTCATGGGTTGTTTCAGAAATGTGGTGTGTTTGAGGAAATGGGAAAAATAGGTTTCATGGTGCAGTCACGCACTTCCTGGTCACAAAACGTTCTGTAAATGCGCGTATTATGGCAAAAATTATTCATCATTAAATGTGGTTTTAACATTACTTTTATAAAGTTTGAAGTCCGTGCTGTCCAATCCAGCTCACTGTTTTTTACAGAAGCCCTGTGAAAGCATCACAGCTTTGCCAATCTCAGAGTGTTAAAAAGAAAAAAAATTCCTGTATCCGCATCGTGACCCGGAACATCACCAAAATTTAAAGGCGTGTTCCTTGGCCCAGTACCCACATGTGGTAAAAATGTCATGACAATCCYTCCACAAGTTTTTGAGTAATGTTGTCCACAGAGAGAACAACAGAACGACAGACAGACATACGCGACCGAAAACATTACCTCGCCCTTGGCGGAGGTAATTAAAATGAGTTTGATKATTTTCATTTATCGTATCGCCATCTTTTATACTCCTTAGCGTAGGGAGGAGTGAACACTGGCATCGGGTATTTACCAGGTGCGTGGTRTCTAACGTCTGTATGGGAGCCCTGTGGTTGGGCATTTAGCTACAGGAGCAACTTTGGTTTTGAAGACGCCTCGGGACACTGTGCCGAACCTTGAGTCTGCAGAGACTTGTTTCTTTTTACACTTCGTAAATTTAATAAATTTCCAGAAACTTCAGGTGACTAAAGTTATTCAATGAAACCAGAGGAAGACATAAAGAATAAACTGCGCCGGCTTGGATTGAGGTACGTAAATTTCATAAACTTCCATAAGCTGTGTAAGTGTGTCTGTTTTATCAGTATATTAGTTTAAAATGGTTTCCAGACAATATTGTAAAGGGTGTTCCGATACGACACCAATATTGCAACCTTGAGTTTTGGTTGATACCGATATCAACCCAATACGATATCAGAARGAATCCTACGTACTTTTATCACCTTTTGTTTATTGTGGAACCTTATAAAGTCTTGATCAGGTCAAACAGTAAACAATAGTCAAGACCAATATGAGAAAGACTGGTCCCATTTATTATTAACCAATGAGTTACATATTTTTTCTAACTCAAACATAAGAATATTGCGCAACTAAATATGAAAAATCAATAATAAAATGGAAGACCCTGAAAAATAACCTCAATAAATCCAATAAAAACTAAATATACTTTTAATATGTAAAATAACAATTCAAGGTCACTTAAGTTATTTATGCTGGATATAAACACTGCGGGACAGAAATCCTGAGTGGACTACTGGCACTTTTAGATGCAAACCCATATAATACGATTTTTATTTTTTGGCCAGTATCGGACCGATTTTTGATAGATTGGGACAACCCTAAATATTATCGTTTATCGCGATAATTTCTGACACATTTTATCCTGCAGTAAAATTCCTTAATGTGTCAGTCCTGCGCTGATAGCTAACAACTGTTCACTGAAGAAATTTATACGCACAGGGTGTTCAAGTGTTCCAGCAAGCTTTTGCKACATAAATCAACTTGAAAGCTTAAACAAAAGAAAAAAAACTCATTTCACCCAAACTGTCAGGAAAAATCTAAACTAAGACCAAAAGCTAAAAAAAAGAAACTGCCAGCTAACGTCACAGCAGCGAGCACCGAGCCTGGAAAACTTGGAACATGGCAGATGGAGAAATTCAGTTTGACAGATCCARGGCGCCGGGCTGCAGTTCCAACGGGACAAATCCCTTTGAGTTGTGCAGGTGTGTGTTCAAAGTCAGATCATAGGAGCAACACAAAACACTTCTTGGAGAAGTGCAGCTGCATGCAACAACATCTCTCTCTCTCTCTCTCTCTCTCTCACACACACACACACACACATTTGCACAGCTATACATTTGGGAACATTCCATTGACTTCCATTACATTTCAACAGCCTAACCCTGACAGCAAACCCTAAGGCTAACCTCACCTGACCCTAAAACTAACCGAAACTCAATTCACACCTTGGTCCTAAACCCAACCTTCAACCCACCAATGGCATTTAAACCAAACGGGGACTCGACTTTTGTCCCCAAATGCACCAGTTGTCCCCAAAGGTAGGCATTTGGTCTTAAAATTGCCCCCAAATGTCACCAAAAACAAACACACACACACACACACACACACACACACACACACATATACACACACACTGATTCTGCTTTCTTACCTTTCTCCACTGTTGTCACTCCCATGGACGGCTGCCCTAAACTGCCTTTAGTCTCCCATTTGCCCTCGTCAGGGTGGTACATTTCCACAGAGGCCAGGGGTGTCTGCTGCTGATTCATGCCCCCCAGCACCATCACCTGGCCCCCCAGCGCCACAGCCGAAGCCCCCGCTCGTGCGGTGGGTAAGGGCGGCAGCTGGCTCCACYTCTGGCTCTCCACGTCCAGGACTTCCACGCTGTCCAGGGGCACGCCGGTCTCGCTGCAGCCCCCCAGCACGTAGATCAGGCCCTCGTGGTGGACGGGCGCGCAGTAGACGCGGCGCTGCGACATGGGGGGGAACTGCTCCCAGCGCAGGGACTTGACAGGACTCACCGCCATCTCCTGCACAGGCATGTCTCCGGGGCCGAGAGGAGAGGACGCACCATGACACGGCGGGCAGCAGGGAGGACAGGAGCGGGATGGGGCGAGGGAGCGAGGGTCACGGCAAAGCTGAAAAGCACAAGCTTGTTTTTATCAGGCTTGAGTGACCAGCTGACCTCCGGCACCCACCGGGGGAACAGAACGTGGGACGGGCRGAGGAGTCGTGGCGAGTGAGCAGAATAAGAAAAGAAGGAGAATCCCACTTCTCAGCCAGATGTCACGACTTCCTGTCTGTTCAAATATTTAATACATCCGTTTTTTTGTTTGTTTTTTTGGGGGGTTTTTTCGAGCAGGGATACCATCTGCCCTTCTGTTTCTTCTATTCCTGCCTCTTCAAGCCTCGTGTCTCTATTGCTGCTTCCTTTTAATTAGCTACTTTTGTCAAATGTTTGGCTTTATCCTTAAAAACCGTTGGCAAAAAAAAAAAGGAAAAAGATGCCTGAGGAAGATGCATATCCATCAAAAACTGCAAAGTAAAAAACAGAGCATGGAAACAAACAAAAAGGAAAAGAAGAGAGATAGCACCAGACTCGAAACAAGACTGGTTAAAGAAAAATGCCCGTCTCTTTTGCCCCGATAATGCAAGAGGAAGTCTTTATGGCAGAGGGTTTTATAGCTCCAGACAAAACCATTTGTTCAAGGCAACAAGTTCTCGTCGGCCGAAGCTCTTCAGTTTGATTTGCACCCAAGTAATGGAGCCATCAGTGGGAAAAGGAAAAAGTCTTTCAATAAAAAAACTACCAGAGTTTAATCGCTGCAAGGCTTCTTTGCATTTTCATAATTAAGTTTTTTTTTAATTCAAGGTGAATGTAAAATCCCTGTGCCTCACTGTGACTTGTTGTGAAACACTTGTGAATGCCGTACCTCACAGTCTGCTGTAGCTTCAGAGGAGACGAGTCTCTCTTGTTAAAACCCAACCTGGAAAAAAAAGACAAGAAAATAAAATGAATTTAGGCACAAATTGATCTGGATTTTCTCATTTTTTTCTTTTTAATCCCAATAAA
>NW_013952544.1:426037-426647 GCF_001266775.1 Austrofundulus limnaeus
AGAGTCAGCCCTCACACACACACACACACACACACACACACACACACACACACAAGGTAAAATGTTGTTTTTTATTGGCTTTTTGGTCAGTGAATGTGTTAATAGAAACAAACATGCTCAGTCTTGCTGTGAAAATGAACGTGTCCAGTCATGTGTTACAGTATGTTTACATCACTGAGCTGGAGCTGAAATACACAAACAAAACTTTTCGCAGAGGACTGGAAAACAACCAAACTCTGTCCCAGAGCAGATGGAGACCATATATTATTAGATGTTAGCAGAGTCCAGTTTAAAACTGTTGAAGCAGACATATCCTGCATTAAATTCTTCAGCTGGGGTCTACATAAAGTGGAACTGCAACAATTTGGTCTGAATTCAACCCCACGAGCCCCGCCCCTTTTCCGAGGCTTATCTCAGATCAACTCGTTTTGAGGCTGTTTCTTTAAAGCTAAAGAGGCACTTCACACCCCGCCCCCAGTATCTTCCAGACCGGTTCATTCTAGAGGGGTTTACGACATCATTTTTTAAATTTACAAATTAATTAAAAGATGTCAACAAGGGAAGACTTGTCCATCCAGCCTTACATGTGGGAGCCAGAGTCTGACCCAGA